>NC_084588.1:53963314-54018314 GCF_033807715.1 Cololabis saira | reverse complement strand
CCCTGTTGTCATCCTTTTTGGTAAAATGTAACCAAACTTTCAAACGTTTATGCCGCTTTTTCCCCGTGTTTTGCTGCTGGGCGCGAATGCGCACGTTGCGCAACGTGCTTGGTGACGTCATTCGCGCCCACTGGAATCGATAAGGGAATCGTTTGCGAAAAAGGCAAACGATTCCAAGGAATTGAAACACTGGGAACCGGTTCTCAACAAGAACCGGTTCTCGATTCCCATCCCTACTCGTGAAGCTCGTGAAGCTCGTGAAGCTCGTGAAGCTTGTGAAGCTCGTGAAGCTCCGTGAGAGCGGCTGCATCCATGCGTAGCATCACTCACACACCGTCCTCCTGCCAGGAAGTGCACGCCGCACCGTCCAGACGCCTTTTTAGCGCATTCCTGCCTGCAAATGCTCAGATAAATCATGGTAATGCTGTTACTCAAGTCAGACCGGCGAGCATTCGGCCCCTGGGAGTTTAGTAAAGTACATATTCTTCAGCGTACGGGGTTATCTCAGGGTTTCTACCGGCGGTGCAGCAGCAGATCCGGGTTTTACGAGGTCCTGCCTGCTCCCTGGGTCAGCATCCATCCATGGAGGTGATGGGAGGAAGTGGTACCTAAGTGTCAGAGGAGGAAATGCACATAGCACAGCCCAGACCAACATTTGAGTCTTTATGAGTTTTCTTTTCCCTTTTTTTTGTTTTTTTTTTTGTACTTTTCGCTGCCTGTGACCATCCGTGCGTGACTGCAGGATTTGCGATTATTTCCGCTAATCAAGGTATTTTATTGCATTCGTATGAGCTATGTCATTTTTCATTGGTAATTCATCGTGCCCCGAGTAAACAAGCTGTCAGAACCAGCAGCCGGCTGTCGGGGTTAATGAAGCCCACGCTGACAGCCTGTCAGCCTGTCAGCCAAAGCCCAGGGAGTCTGTCAGCCTGTCAGCCAAAGCCCAGGGAGCTGCCAGAGAACTGTCCCGGCGTCTCCGTCCTCCCGTCTTAATCCAGAGCTGATCTTTCCATGCTGACGTTAATGTGCAGCTGATGACAAATGCTGTATCACTTCGTAATTAGCAGACATTTTTTTATCAAAAGCAACTTACAAAAAACACGAGTCAAAACGTTGAGGGAGACTCGAAGTTTTTGGCCCCAAAAAAATGCAATTTTTAAGGAAAAAAAGTTGATTACTAATGTGAGCAATAAAGCAAAATGGAAAGTACAGCTGGGGAATCAGCGTAAATACAGATGTCCAAAGTCTGGTTGGTTCTGTTGGGGAGATGAGACGGAGATGGAAAATCAAAACTACTTAAATGAACCCCGAAGGAAAACATGTGGCTTCAAGACCGTGTTGCAGATGGAGGGGGGGGCGTCTCTGCTGCGATGCTGCTGCGATGCTGCTGCGATGCTGCTGCGATGCTGCTGCGATGCTGCTACGATGCTGCTGCGATGCTGCTGCGATGCTGCTGGGATGCTGCTGCGATGCTGCTACGATGCTGCTGCGATGCTGCAGCGATGCTGCTGCGATGCTGCTGGCAGGTCCGTGATGAACGTTTGGACTGAGTCACCAATGACTACGTTTCCATGCAGTCAAAATTCAGGTTATTGCTAATATTCCGGTTACTGAAACATTGGGAATATTCCGTTTCCATGGTAATTAATCATTCAGGATATCTGGATCAAACCAGCGACGCACGGAGAACGTGATGACGCAATTCCCGTCATTTCTGCTTCTTCTTCCTGGATCCAAATTCAAAACAAATGCTGCTTCAACTTTTCTCTCACCTTCTTGTAAATCTTCTATCCCGGTACTTTCTACCGTCTACAAATGCAGAAATGTTCATATCCTTCATTACATTTATGAAGTGATTAGTCTCCTCCTGGTCTTGGTTTCTCCGTGTTTAGAAGAACTTCCTGAAAAAAGGGAAAAAAAGAGGAAAAAGGATGAAAAAATAGATGAAAAAAAGGAAAAAAAGATGAAAAAAGAGGGAAAAAAGAGATGAAAAAAGGAATATAAGAAAGAGGGAAAAAAGATGAAAAAGAGATGGAAAAAAAGGAAAAAAAGAGGAAAAAAGATCAAAAAAGAGGAAGACAAAAAAAGAGGAAAAAATATGAAAAAATAAGAAAAATGAAAAAAAGAGGAAAAAAGAGAAAAAAGATGAAAAAAGGGAAAAGGTGATGAAAAAAAGAAAAAAAAGGAAAAATGATAAAGAGGAAAAAAAGAAAGGAAAAAAGAGGAAAAAATATGAAAAAACAGAAAAAAAATCTCTTTGTTTAGAAGAACTTCCTGGACTCAAAAGACCAGGATTCCTTGTGAACAGAGCATGTGCAGAAAACAGATTCCTGTTCCGTTTGATGGGGATATTCCGTTTGGCGTTTACATGACCAAATATTCAGGTTTAAAAGGAGTAACCCAGGGCTCATATTGGGGTTTTTAAAAACCAGAATATGAGCAAATTCTGGTTATTCAAAGGGGTTATTGGTGTTTACATGGCCGTGTAACCGGGTTATTGATCATATTCAGGTTTTAAAAGCGTTATTGATGCTGGAAACGCAGTCACTGATTCAAGCTGCTGGTCGGTGCCGGTAAGCGAGCAATACAGTGTAACCGTGGTAACCGTTTAGTTTGGTAAGAATCCACTGTGCACTTCGGTGATCCGGTTTATAAAATAGGTATAATCGCTGAAACATGTCAGGTATTTCATAAAACGAAATTGTGGCAGGGTGGAGGAGCTGCAGCCACTCAGGCTGACGGGACACACCTGTGGCCCGTCAGCCTGAGTGGATGCAGTTCCTCCACCCTGCCACCTGACGGGACACAGGTGTGGCCCGTCAGCCTGAGTGGCTGCAGCTCCTCCACCCTGCCACCTGACGGGACACAGGTGTGGCCCGTCAGCCTGAGTGGCTGCAGCTCCTCCACCCTGCCACCTGACGGGACACAGGTGTGGCCCGTCAGCCTGAGTGGCTGCAGCTCCTCCACCCTGCCACCTGACGGGACACAGGTGTGGCCCGTCAGCCGGAGTGGCTGCAGCTCCTCCACCCTGCCACCTGACGGGACACAGGTGTGGCCCGTCAGCCTGAGTGGCTGCAGCTCCTCCACCCTGCCTCCTGACGGGACACAGGTGTGGCCCGTCAGCCTGAGTGGCTGCAGCTCCTCCACCCTGCCTCCTGACGGGACACAGGTGTGGCCCGTCAGCCTGAGTGGCTGCAGCTCCTCCACCCTGCCACCTGACGGGACACAGGTGTGGCCCGTCAGCCTGAGTGGCTGCAGCTCCTCCACCCTGCCACCTGACGGGACACACCTGTGTCCCGTCAGCCTGAGTGGCTGCAGCTCCTCCACCCTGCCACACAAATATTCTTGTCCAAAGAAAAGAATCAGCAAGTTAAATTGTTTTCTCCACAACTGAAAAAAGGTTCAGGTGGGACGTATTCAGCTGCATTCTGCACTTTTGCCACTAGATGTCACTTCCTCACACGTGATTTTCAAATAATAATGTATTTTGACTCATAGAAGCTCATTATAATGTAATAATAAATAATAATAGATTTTATTTATAGAGCACTCTTCATTCAGGAAATCTCAGAGTGCTTACAAGATTAAAACGAGTTAAAACAAGTACATGAAAAGGTCAGTATCAATAATGATTTAATAACTCGAACAAACACGTCTTCCCCATTTACTCTCCTTAACAATGTCTGGTATATTGTATTTTTTGATTTTGTTTTACTGGTTTGTGAATCCGCTTTTGACCATCCAGTCCTTGTTAGAGGTTCTGGAAATGCTGCAGATGTTTGTGAATACATGTGTGGAAGTTTAGCAGATATATGAACAACTTAGACTGTTTAACTCAAAAACAAACAAACAGAAACAAAAAAATCTGAAGTCCTGATGGCTGCTAAAACCGGCAATAACACAGTTAAGATCTTAAAATAACCGATAAGATAGAATTGATTCCCTGAAAATACGCAAATATAAAACAGTAAAGACAGCTGGAATTAGAACATCTGCTCAGGATGCTTCAGTCCATCTAAAAAAGAAACAAAATACATTTTCAACCCATCTGTGAATGTGCATGACGTAAACGGCAAGGTGCTACAACTCTAGCATGAATAGATATTGTGCATGATGTGAATCTGAAGTCGGCTCCAGCGGAGAGATGGATAAATATTCCTGGTCCTAATAAAGCAGGAACGTTGAGATCTCTGTCAGAAAAGTGTTGAGAGACCAGAATAATATTGCTCTTGATGGACACGGTAGACGCGTCGGGCAGGTTTCAGAAACAGCCGTGAGGCGTGAGGCGGCGGGGGGCCAGGATCCCGTCAGACAGACAAACACCATCTCAACGACTCGTGAACATTCGGGAATGAAGAGTGAAATACTGGGCTGACGTTGGCCCAAAAACTCTGCTGACACGCTTCAAATCCCCGGCTCACCGTGGTGGAGGATCCGGTGACTTAATTGACTCGTGAACATTCGGGAATGAAGAGTGAAATACTGGGCTGACGTTGGCCCCAACCCAGGGGCGAAAATCCTGTTTCATAGTTGGGGGGGACAATAAACAGTAACATTTTACAGAATAAATCCAGGGGGGACAAGGAATAAAAGTTTTAGCCTTCCTTTAATACAGCATTTTGACATTTCCATCTCTATCTCGCAAACAGGCAGAAGAGCTTTCTTAGAGCAAAACAAAACAATGGTATTAGGTGGAAGGAGCAATAATACACACATCTGACATAATACACTGATACAAAAACCCACAATCTTAACAAGAATATCTGTCTTATTTCTAGTTAAAATGTCTCATTTTTAGTTAAAAAAAATCTCATTACACTTAAAACAAGACTCATCACTGGAAAAAAACAACAATTTTCACCTGTTTCAAGTAGATTTTCACTTGAAATAAGTAGAAAAATCTGCCAGTGGGACAAGATTTCTTTGCTTATAAGATAAATCTTGTTGCACTGGCAGATTTTTCTACTTATTTCAAGTGAAAATTTACTTGAAACAGGTGAAAATTGTCAAATAACAAGTTATTTTTCTGGTGATGAGTCTTGTTTTAAGTGTAATGAGATTTTACTGTTTATTATTATTTTCGATTTTGGTTTCGGCCACAAATTTTCATGTTGGTGCATCACTACTAAATACTACTGCATTGTTCCAAAATTATTTATTCTGTCTCAAATTATTCTAGGGGGGGAAGGCTTTACTAATGGGGGGGACTTGTCCCCCCTGTCCCCCCCGGGATTTTCGCCCCTGCCCCAACCTCTGCTGACACGCTTCAAATCCCCGGCTCACCGTGGTGGAGGATCCGGTGCACTGAACCGGCGTGGAGCCCGGCGTGGAGCCCGCCTGGCGGGGGGGCCCGGCGCGGGGGCCCGGTGGGGCGGCCCGGCGGGGGGGCCTGCAGGCGTCACGCACCGCTCCACTCATAAATCCTGAGTGACGTTAAAAGGTTGTGCCCGGCTGCTGGACGGCGTCCCAGCCCTCACACAGACTCACACACGCTCTTTCAGAAACCAACACGCCGTTAAAACCGGCCTTTTTCTACCTTAATGATGTGACTTTATTAGTCGGATTCAGAGCCAGGATAATAAGCTGCGAGCCAGCGACATAACGCCATAACTCAGAGAGCTGTTGAACATGCCAATAAAAGAATCATACGTGGAGGTCGTGTCCCGTCTGACCAGAGGTGGTAGTAACGAGTTACATTTACTCAGTTACATTTACTTGAGTAGGTTTTGGGAAATGTTGTACTTTTAGGAGTAGTTTTGAATCACTATACTTTGTACTTTTACTTGAGTAGATTTGTGAAGAAGAAACTGTTCCTCTTACTCCGCTACATTAGGCTACGTTGAGCTGTTACTTTTCTTTTATCCCTTTTATCCACGTACGCGTCAATCTCATGACATCACTGGGTGATTCTTTGGTAAAAATGTTAGTTTTTGCATGTTTTGTCACATTTACACAGACTCAAACACACACAGAGTTTCTATGAGTTCATGTTTGTTCTAGTTCTGCTGGTTAAAAAAGAAAAGTACAAAGGCTGGAAATTTTGTGCTACTTGTGCTTAATTTATTTTTTTATTCTTTTATTTATTAAACTACTTGAATTTACTTTAAGATTATTTTAATTTAAGCTATTCTTTATTTTTTATTAATTTTAATTTATTTTATGGATTTAATTTGCCTGAAGATGATTATTTTGTACTTTTGTCTGTTTGAATGGTTGTGTTAAAAAAATAAATCACAGTGTGCCCCACGGTATGTATATTAGGTCACCTGGGAGACATTCAAATAGAACCTAATTGGACACACCGGGTTCTCACTGCGTTATGTATCGCAAAGAAAACCTTCTAGTAAATTCTAGTAATTCTAGTAAATTGGAAACAAAAATCCAGTTTATGTATCAATCATTTTAGGAATCTTTTATCAGATCATATTAGTAGTGAGATAATGTCTGCCTCCACTGAACAACATTCGGCTGAATTGCACTCTCTGTGGTCCCCGATTATTGGCTTCGTTACCTAGTGGGGGCGGGGGGGTGGTGATCTCGTAGCCCTTGGGGTTGGGGGTCGGCTTGGGGGGTCTGGGGCGCGGACCTCCGGTGGCCCCTGGGGGGCGGTGGGTGGGGCCGCGGGGCCCTGTCCCTGGCCGGTGGGGGCCTTGGGGGCCTGTGGGGGGGGTTACCTCATGGCGATGGGGGGGGTGGCTGGGGGGGGCTCGGGCGGGGGGCTGTGGCTTGGGCATCTCCGGGTCTCCCGGGGGGGGCTGGGCCGTGGACGTGGGGGTCCCACTCGGAGGGCCCGGCCCTGCCTGGGTGGGGGGTGGCTGTCTGCGCTGGGGGGGCATTACTGCCTTGGTCCTCCGTCGCTGGGCGGGGGCCAAGTGCCCCTGCGGATGTGGGGACTCTGTGACCCTCGGGGTGTCCGCCGGGGTGGCTCCGGGGGGGGGTGGGGCCGGGTCCGGGGATCAGGCCTCCCCTGACCAGGGGGTGCAGGGGCAGGCGCGGCGGCGGGGTGGCACCATTCCCAGGTATCTATGTCTTATGTTGTCAGTATGAATGGGAGGATGTTGGACCGTTTCCCCCTCCGTCTGGGGGCTCCGGCGGCGCCCGTGGAGGTACGGTGGGGGCCTGGCCCGGCTCGGAGGGCCGGCCCCCGTCTACTGGATGGCCGGTGGGGGGGCGCGGGTGTCTTATCAGGGCCGGCTTTGCTGGTCCTGCCTCCTGGCTTCGGCCTCCGCTCCCCCTCCTTGCCCCGTACACGATACATACGCACATAGGCGGGGGGTCCGGGTCGTGGGGGGCACTGTCCCGCGTGGCCCGGCACTCACACTAGTATAGATATCGGATAGTTGAATGGATGAATGAATGGGATGCCTGGGTCTGGGGCCCTCCGTTGTCGGGCCTGGCAGTGGATGTCGTCACCCCCCCCCCCCCAAAAAAAAAATCACTGGATTTGTATGTGTATATTTATGTATGTGTACGCATATGTATGCATATATATATGTATATATATTAAATATAGTAATAATGCACATATATATACTTTTGGTTTCTACCGTCATGGTATCAATCATTAATATGTGTGCAGACAAGGGAAAAAAAATAAAATAAAATAAATAAATAAATCAGACGTTACTCAACAGTTACTCAGTACTTGAGTAGTTTTTTCACCAAGTACTTTTTTATTTTTACTCAAGTCATTATTTGGATGACTACTTTTTACAATCTACTTGAGTCATATTATTCTGAAGTAACAGTACTTTTACTTGAGTACAATTTTTGGCTCCTCTACCAGCTCTGTGTCTGACCAACGTAACCCCCGACAGGTCAACCCTCCCTCCACCCTCTCCTCCTCCGCCCAGCGTGGAGCTGCTCACACGGCCACGGAGCTGCCAGAGTGTGCAGTCACTTCCATTAGCAGTAATTGCTGTTGTGCCGGTCCTGCTGTTATTTCCTGCTGTGACGGACAGGCGGTTGTGTGTCGCTGTTATTACCTGCTGTGATGGACAGACGGGTGTGTGTCGCTGTTATTTGCGTCCACGGCACAAAAAGGACCTCGGAAAGACAGACGAGCTCAAAATCAGCTTCTGTCTGCACTGCAAAAACTCAAAATCTTAACAAGAATATTTGTCTTATTTCTAGTTAAAATGACTCATTTTTAGTCGAAAAAACTTAAAACACTTGAAACAAGACTCACCACTGGAAAAGACATCAATTTTCATCTGTTTCAAGTAGATTTTCACTTAAGATAAGTCCTGTCACAGTACATCCAAGTGATCGCCGCGACTTTGTGGCGCTCGAAACCCGGAGACTGTTGGGGGGGGCTGATAAGAGGGATGGGCCGAGGAAGGTGTTGAGATGAGGGGGGTGGTTATCAATAAGTGTGTGTGAGCGGTAAGTCCGTGAACTTCGCCCCAGAGCTGCTCCTCAGCCAATGTCCTTGATGTTATCAGACGGCTCGGTCAGTTCTGAAACAGGTCCACAGATGTTCCTGAGAGGGGAGGGTTAGTGGGGGCAGAGTCACCTTGTTTACATTCCACCAGGGAGATTGTGACCAGAGCGATCGGCCAAAACCGCTCTGTCAAGGCCAGATTATAGAATCAACAATTATATTGCAAAACAGACAGACTCAGTAATTTTCCATCTGCCTTTAGTCTCTGGTTCATCACTGGCGACTCCAATCAGTGTGTGATCAATTCCCGCCAAGCCGAGCTTCCAACTTCTCCAGGGTCTTATCCATCTTGCTAATGAGCTCAAAGAAGCTGCTAGCCTGCGATTCTGTTCAAGAATCACATCCAGCTTGCGGTTTTGCTCCCCCAACGTTAAAGTCTGAGCGTTGATCGCCTTGCTTGTTCCTTCAGCCACGTCCGGCAGCTCTGAAAGAGCCAGAACAGCTGTCGACGACTTACGCGTTTGTCGGTAGACCAGGAATCCCCCTCCGATCAGGAGAAATCCTGCTATCATAAATCCAATTATGAAGCATCTTCAACGTCCTCGACGGACAGAATCACCAAACACAACGGTTTCCAGTATTTGTAGGAATCCATTGTGTATCCAGCAAAAAATGTCCCATCGGGGCAGGAGGGCTCCCTTACCCCCTGACTTCTTGTCGCAAAAATTTTGGTCAATTGTGTTGAGAGACCAGTTAATCAATTCCATGATTGTAGAGTTTCGGAGGAGTGAAAAGAAGAGACTCTGAAGACGAGACAAACAAAAGCAGCAGCAGGACAGATAGATAAGGGAGAGGAGCAGAAAAGCGTCCGCCTTCGTCGAGAGCCGGAAGAAGGTTGTTGTTGTCGTTATGTTGTTAGATTTAACTACTATTTAATTAAATTTAGGCCAAAGATGAGTAGAAAAAAACCTCCTTTGATTCTTCCCGGTTTACATACGGGTTCTTTCATCTGCAGTGGTTTGTAAAATACTAAAACTACAGCAACATAAATGGGTCTTACTAATAAACAGACATCAAAACAGAGACTTACCCCTTTTCCACCAGACTGGTTCTGGTTCTGGTTCTGGTTCTGGTTCTGGTTCTGGTTCTGGTTCTGGTTCTGGGCCAGTGCTGAGTTTGGAACGGGGCTTTCTGTTTCCACGGGCAAAGAACCAGCTCCGGGCCAGAAGAACCGGTTCCAAGGTAGCACCAACTGTTTCTGGTCTAGAGGAAAGAACCGCTTACGTAAGCGGAGGGGGCGGAGTTATTAAGACCAACGGCAATAGCCAGACAGACATTTTCAGATAAGAATGAATCTGGATGCAGCAAAGCATCATGGGTCTGGGGAGGAGACAACCTGTCTTTTAGAGACGTGTCCACGGAGGAGCTACGTGGACCAAGTCCTGTTAGAGCAGATACCTGGTTGTTACTTCAACTTTCCCGCCAATGCAAACGCAGCGACGTAACTGACGTTAGCAGAGACGTAACTGACGTTTGCAAAGACGTAACTGACGTTAGCAGAGACGTAACTGACGTTTGCAGCAACGTAACTGACGTTTGCAGCAACGTAACTGACGTTTGCAGCGACGTAACTGACGTTTACAGCGAAGTAACTGACGTGGCTCCCCTTAGCACCCCGACTTACTTGACTTAAGCCCTTGGCTCCTCTAGGATGCAGAGGCCGTTGACAAATGTCCTCCATTTCACTCGGCTCTTAGCTGTTCTTTGGACATATCCCCAGTCTCCCCGCTCTCCACCATTTCTGCCTCGGTGCTTCTTCTCCAGCTGTTCCTGGGGAGACCTCGTTTCCTCTTTAGCATTTAGCAAATTTAGCACCCCAAGCTGTGGAAAAACAAACCAGTTCTCAGCTGGTTCGCAAGTTGAACGAGTTGTGAACCAGCACTGGCCCAGAACCAGCACTGGCCCAGAACCAGCCCTGGAACCAGAACCAGCCCTGGAACCGGTTTGGTGGAAAGGGGGGAACTGTATCCACGACTCTAAATGATCCGTCTATTCCTGTTATTACGAGGATGTTTTATCTGAGGTAAATATGGCCAAATGTGCTCAGAAGTTGGCTGCACAAAAGCACTTTTCCTGGATTCTATTTCACCGTCGCCCGGGGCGACAGCACTGACGGACCCGGCTTCAGTTTGGCATTCAGCACATTCAGAAAAAGGGGCAAAATCTTCATCTACATGCAGAATATCTGCAAATGTGATCGGAGACACAGTAGTGATGCACAAATGTTGAGCTCCACGGAGCCAAACAAGGCAGTGGACGGTGTGTAAAAGTTAGAGAAATGAGATGAAGAACATATATGTGTAACCGGTTACAGGTACTGTAGCTTCTGCGTTGTGTAGCTGACTGGACTCTTTTATTTCCGTTCCCTTTCCCCGAAGACATCACAGACAAAAGAGGGTCACAATAATGTAATAGGAACATAAACACAGAAAAATATACACGGGAAATACCTGGTGACATAAAATATTAAATTAAAACCAATAAAATGCTGAGACTTCCGGTGTAGCGACTAATGGAGTAGGACGTGTTTGTTTGAGCTCCTGCAACAACCTTTAAAAATATTTATTTTTGGTACAGCTTTTTCATCTTCCTTCGGTTTATTTTTCCCGACCTTCATTATTCTACTTTGGCCCCGTATTTTTTCCGACCAAAATGCCTCCAAAACTCAAACCATCCGCACCACCGCTGCGGCCCTCTCCGCACGCCGCATCCCCGCCTCGTGGTGACCCCCCGTCCAGCCTGGCCGAGGCCGCCGGGGCCGCTCCTTCACACGACTTTAAGGCCGAGCTGCTCGCATCACTCCGCGTTGAGATGGCGGCTGTTTTCAGAGCGGAGCTTCAGGCTGCTTTAAATGAGAACCTGTCGAGCATCAAGACTGAGCTGCAAGCGGTGAAGTCGGAATTATCAAGCAGCATTACAAACATCCAGTCTGATGTGCGCGCTCTGAAGAACACCGTGGGTGAAATGGAGACGTCTCTTTCATCCTGCACCGATGACATCACAACCTTACAGGCTAAAGTGGAGCATCCGTCAGCTGAACTGATGAGGCTGGATGGTAAATGCGAGGATCTGGAGGCGAGATCCCGGCGCAATAACATACGGATCGTGGGAATTCCTGAAGATTTTTCTACCTCTTCTGCTGTTACGGATATTCCCTCTCTGCCCAAGGAGGCTTTCAACCTGGAAAAGGAGCCTCTCCTGGACCGGGCTCACCGCACCCTCCAGCCAAAACCGAAAACCGGAGAGCGCCCTCGTCCCATCATCGCCCGTCTGCACTATCATACAGACTGTGTGGATATATTGCGCCGAGCCAGGGCTCAGCAACGGATTACGTGTGGAGAGTTGACTTTTCCTGTCTTTCCCGACCACACCCAGAAGACGGCCCGTGCCCGAGCCGCCTTTAATGACGTCCGCCGCCGGCTCCGCGAGATCCCGGGGATCCGCTACGGTCTGCTGTACCCCGCCCGCCTCCGCATCACTCACAACGGCGCAGAGAGGGAGTTCAGGTCGGCAGAGGAGGCCAGCGCTTTCATCACGTCGCTCAAAGTCTAGTTGAACTTTTTTCAGTTCACCAGTGTCTGGTTTTTTTTTTTTTTTTTTTTTTTTTTCTCCCATATATACACGGTATGTGGTTTTCAGTTTAACTTGGTCGTGATTGGTTGTACCTCTCTGTTAATGTTGCTGGGCTTGCAGGAGCTCAACACGAAGCTTGTTAGTTATTATCTTGTTAGTTATGCTTAAAGCCGTAAGTGTTCTTGTCAGGGATCTGACTCCTTCTGGAGTTTGCACTGGGTTCTCCATCGTTTGGGGATGGGGTCGTTGTAAGTGCAATTGGGGGGTGGGGGGTGGGGGGTTCAGTAGGTTAAGTTTGTTGTTGTTTTCAATTTTCCCCCTTTTTTATTTATTTTTTTTCTCCCCTCCTTTTTTTTTTTTTTCTTCTTTCCTCTTTCTTTCTTTCTTTCTTTCTTTCTTTCTTTCTTTCTTTCTTTCTTTCTTTCTTTCTTTCTTTCTTTCTTTCTTTCTTTCTTTCTTTCTTTCTTTCTTTCTTTCTTTCTTTCTTTCCTCCCTCCATCCCTTTCTTTCCTTTCCTTCCTTGGGGATCCGCATTCGGTACATCTCTATCTTTAGGAATTTAACATATGGCCACTAATACTGGTACTTCTGTGAGATTGTTGAGCTGGAATATTAAAGGCATGGGGAGTCCAATTAAGAGATCGAGAATATTTGCTCACCTGAGACGTCTTAAAGCTGACTTAGTGTTCCTTCAGGAAACCCACATGCGCACCAAAGACCAGGTCAGACTTAAATTTCCCTGGGTTTCTGAGGTGTTTCACTCTGATTTCAACTCTAAGGCCAGGGGGGTTGCTATATTAATTGGTAAGTCAATGCAGTTTTCAGCTTCTAAGGTGATTTCAGACAAAAACGGCAGATACTTAATTGTGGCGGGTACGCTATTTCATATTCCCATATTATTAGTTAATATATATGCCCCCAATTTTGACAACCCACACTTTATGAACAAGCTTTTTGAATGTCTACCCTCATTGAACGACAGTCTTCTTATAATTGGCGGGGATATGAACTGCGTAATTGACCCCAAACTAGACCGCTCCAGCCCACGAAATCTGACTCCTTCTTCAATGTCGAGGTCTCTTTCAGATTTTGTGTCCAAGAACGGTTGCACCGATCCTTGGAGATTTTATAACCCTCGTACCAAAAAATATTCCTTCTTTTCTCAGATGCATCAATCTTTCTCTCGGATTGATTATTATTTTATTGATGCTAAACTAATTCCCAAAGTACTGTCTGTTGATTATCATCCTATTGTGATTTCCGACCACGCTCCTCTTTCTTTGGATATTCAGTTCTCTTCACAGCCACGCTACTCAACATCTTGGAGGTTCAATACATTACTTCTCTCAGATGATAAGTTCACCAATTTTATTACAACTAAAATTGATGATTACATCTCTATAAATCAAAATGATATGGAACCAATTTCATCTTCACTGCTGTGGGAATCATTAAAAGCATATTTGCGGGGACAAATTATCTCCTTCTCTGCTCACTTGAATAAGTCCCGGAAAGCCAAATTACAAGAACTCTCTATTAAGATCACAAAATTGGACCAACAACTTGCTACTTGCCCCTCTCCCAGTTTTCTTAAGCAACGTGTCGATTTACAGACTGAATTTGATCTCCTTACCACTAATGACGCAGAGCGACTTCTCTTACGATCACGCTCCGTATATTATGAACATGGAGACAAGGCAAGTCGGCTCATGGCTCATCAGTTACGTCGCCAGGCAGCCTCACGTATGATCCTTCAGATAAAAGATTCATCAGGCTCATTGCATCAGGATCCCACCGCCATTAATTCTGTCTTTCACTCATTTTATTCCTCTTTATATACGTCTGAATCTCCATCTGGCTCCACTGAATTAAATTCATTCTTAGATAGCCTCAACTTTCCTGTTATAGGCGCTGATGCTGCTAAAAATCTTGACTCGCCATTAACGGTAGAAGAAATTAATCTCGCTGTGAGAAGTATGCAAAATAACAAAGCTCCTGGCCCTGATGGATTTCCAGTGGAATTTTTTAAGAAATTTCAGGATAAATTGTCCCCTTTATTGCATGCTGTTTATAAGGAATCACTGGAACATGGCACTCTCCCTCCCACTTTAAGGCAAGCCTCCATAAGTCTCCTCTTAAAAAAAGATAAGGATCCAACTCTCTGCGGCTCATACAGACCTCTTTCGTTAATAAATGTAGATGCTAAGATCCTTGCTAAAGCCTTGGCTTATCGCTTGGAGAACATTGTGCCAACTATTGTCTCAAATGAACAGACAGGATTTGTTAAGGGGCGACAGTTATTCTTTAATGTGCGGACACTTTTAAATATTATTCACTCTAAAACTGTCACCACAACACCTGAAGTCGTAATCTCGGTCGATGCTGAAAAGGCATTTGATAGGATTGAATGGGACTATTTATTTACTGTACTGAAGAAGTTTGGGCTGGGGAATGGGTTCATTTCTTTGATACTGTCACGGCTCAGACAGGACAGAGAACCCACATGCACAACACCAGGCAGAATCAGAGTCCAAGAGGCTTTATTCGGGTCCAAGGCAGGCAGGGGTCAAAACCGGGCAGACAGGCAGATCAGGCAAACAAGTCCAAGGGGGCAGGCAAAAATCCAAAACCGGGAGTCATACCGGGAGTCATGCAGGGTTACAGGCAGGCAGGCAGGAACAGGACAGAAATCAGGAAGGCTGGAAAGCGGAGCAAAAGTCACACGACAATCTGGCAACAGGTATGAGGGAATGGGCTGGTTTATGAAGGGGAAACTGATGAGGGAAACCAGGTGTGGAGCTGGGCCAGGGAAGCACAGGTGAAGGGAATGAGGCTGATGAGGGTGGCAGGATCCAGATGACAGGAGAGTCAGTAACACAGCAAAAAAACCATGAACTGTGATCATGACAGATACGTCTCCTTTACACGTCTCCACAAGCAAGCGTTTCCACTAATGGCATTCAATCCAATTTTTTTACTCTAGCCCGTGGCACTAGACAGGGGTGTCCCCTCTCTCCCCTATTATTCGCACTAGCTATAGAGCCCCTGTCAATCTTTCTGAGGTCCTCCCCCACTTTTACTGGGATCTCCCGATTGGGAACAGAATATAAGCTGTCACTTTACGCTGATGACTTATTGTTATACGTCTCGGATCCTGTCCTCTCCATTCCTTCAATTTTATCTGCTTTCCAGAGATTCGGGTCTTTCTCAGGCTATAAAGTGAACGTATCTAAAAGTGAATGCTATCCCATTAATGACTCAGCAACACAGCTCGTACAGTCAGATATCCCTTTTAAGATTAGTCCTTCCGGCTCTAATACTAGTACGTTACGCTCTAATACTAATACGTTACGCTCTAATACTAATACGTTACGCTCTAATACTAATACGTTACGCTTTAATACTAATATGTTACGCTCTAATACTAATACGTTACGCTCTAATACTAATATGTTACGCTCTAATACTAATACGTTACGCTCTAATACTAATATGTTACGCTCTAATACTAATACGTTATGCTCTAATACTAATACGTTACGCTCTAATACTAATACGTTACGCTCTAATACTAATACGTTACGCTCTAATACTAATACGTTACGCTCTAATACTAATACGTTACGCTCTAATACTAATACGTTACGCTCTAATACTAATACGTTACGCTCTAATACTAATACGTTACGCTCTAATACTAATACGTTATGCTCTAATACTAATACGTTACGCTCTAATACTAATACGTTACGCTCTAATACTAATACGTTACGCTCTAATACTAATACGTTATGCTCTAATACTAATACGTTACGCTCTAATACTAATACGTTACGCTCTAATACTAATACGTTACGCTCTAATACTAATACGTTATGCTCTAATACTAATACGTTACGCTCTAATACTAATACGTTACGCTCTAATACTAATACCTGCTCCTGAGGCGGCTCCGTTTTATCAACATTACCATCAGAAGCAGAGAGGAAACTGAGCTGTAGCATCACACACCAACATCCACCGGGATACCCACACACACATGACACTAAGGGCCTGATTTACTAAAGGTTTGCGTGTGTAAAAACGTGTGCAAACTTGACAGCACCCGCAAACCAATGTGCCAGCTGATCTACTAACAGCGTGCAAAGACGACTGCGTCTCTCAAATGAGCAAAATAGCACACGCTGTTCATTTAGTACTTTTGCCCTGATGAATAATCAATATGGGGCGTACCCGGCAGAAATCCTAAATACTGGGAGGGGAAGATGCAAATAGGTTAATTTACCACGCGCAATGAGATTTACCAAGCCTGAAAGTTATTGCGGGGATTGTGATTGCGTCTGTATTTAATACGTTCGAAAGGAAGGTGCTAATCTGCCCAGCATTACGCACCGATGGCTGCTGTTATTGTGGCAAGGAGGCGACATCCAAAATCAAAGAATACGCAGAGAGAGTCTTTCAGACTTGTGTACATTTGTTTGGAATGAATGAAAACCAGATAGTTGAAACATATGGACTATCTAGCGATTCCATCTTGGAGCTGTTGAATGAGTTAAGGGCTGATTTGAGGACTGGGCTCAACTTGTGGTGAGGATTCTCCACATGCAAAAGGAGAAATATTTTATTTGAATGTTAAATCGAGTATTATTCAGCAAAAGGTTGCCACAGGAGGCACATTCATTTTTTTATTTGTGATAATAAATAAATCACGTGTTTTCATGGAGAAAAAAGTGTTTCTTATTGTGCGCCTATACTTGTTCTGCAGTTGTCATACCCCGGTGTTGTGCCGTATTCAGCACCCCTGCCGTGAAAAGCACCCCCTCGTCTGACAAAAATGATATTCTCATTCCGTGTCACGTTCTGTTTAGCGTCCAATTTTGTGTTAATGATTCATGTGTAAATGCGCTCATGGATTCCACAATAGTCATACTTTCCCACAATCACAGTCACAGATAACAAAAATCGGGTAAATGGTTATTGATGTCATTAATTAATAGCCTGCTTACTGTGTTGTCTTCCATAATATTTGTAAATATATATAATATAAACTCCTAAGTATGTGTTTGTGTGAGTGTGTATATATAAATATATTGAAGTGTCAGTGTGTTGTTTTTTTTCTTGGTCTACTTATCATTGAATATACGAGGGGGTGCTTTTCACGGCAGGGGTGCTGAATACGGCACAACAATTTGCCTCTTCCACTAATATCTCTAACTCCAACTCGTCAAATTTCATTTTGCGCTTGCGACTATATCCTGCTTCCAATTCCAGACTCTCCATGGCGCAAAGTCTGCGCCGCAAACTGTAAGACGCGCAACACCTCATTTAAATACTGAGGTTTGCACCTGTTATCAATTGCGCACGCAATCTTAGTTGATCACCCGCAAACCACACAACAACAGCACGCGCAAACTTTTTCAGTGCACACGCAATTTAGTACTCTTTATTTAGGATCTTAGTAAATCGGGCCCTAAATGAGGAAAAGTGAGAGTAAATATAAAAGTTCTTCCAGCTCAAAAGTAGAAAACTGATACGACTGGACAGGAAAGTGGATCTGTCGTCTCTGGGATTTGTCCCCGTCGTGACTAAAACCACGTGTGAGAATCGGGCCAGATCTCGTCTTGGATTGCGCTGCGTGGTTTTATCGAAACAATAACACGCAGCCGTTTCAAAGGACGCTCGAGAAACATGTGCCACTTTCACTCTGAGCCGAGCTGTCGTCAGAAAAACAGCCTGTTTATAAAAGCAGGATTTCCTCATCAGCAGCAGATCAACTTTAATCTTTAAGCTAAACAAACGTTTTCGTTGCCCGTCGTGCAAACGTGTGAAGGGGAGAGGGTTCTCGTGGCCGGACCGGCATCTGCAACGCGTTAGCCACAAGATCAGCTGGCTGATTGATCGATGGATGGACTGACCGATGAATGAGTGATGATCTTAATCCCCCCCCCCACACACACACACACACACACACACACACACACACACACACACACACACACACACACACACACACACACACCCCAGGCAGTCGTCACACCTCGGCTTCAGGGGAAAATGTAAATGTTTGTTTTTTAAATACATTAATGG
This sequence comes from Cololabis saira, assembly GCF_033807715.1. NCBI lineage: Eukaryota > Metazoa > Chordata > Actinopteri > Beloniformes > Belonidae > Cololabis > Cololabis saira. The sequence goes on along the minus strand of NC_084588.1, from coordinate 54,000,211 downwards.
AATTACTCTGTGTCTATTTGTATTGATTATTCTATTACTTAATACATATAGAATAACTACAAATGCAAATCAGAACAACATGATCGATTTCACTAGTTATTTTACACTGCAAAAACTCAAAATCTTAACAAGAATATTTGTCTTATTTCTAGTTAAAATGTATCATTTTTAGTCAAAAAAAATCTCATTACATTTAAGACAAGACTCAAAAACAACCATTTTCACCTGTTTCAAGTAGATTTTCACTTAAAATAAGTAGAAAAATCTGCCAGTGGAACAAGATTTTTTTTGCTTGTAATGAGAAGATAAATCTTGTTCCACTGGCAGATTTTTCTACTTATTTCAAGTGAACATTTACTTGAAACAGGTGAAAATTGTCAAATAACAAGTTATTTTTCTGGTAATGACTCTTGTTTTAAGTGTAATGAGATTTCTTGACTAAAAATGAGACATTTTAACTAGAAATAAGACAAATATTCCTGGTAAGATCTTGTGTTTTTGCAGTGAGTGAGACTGCATTTGAAAAAGTTCCAGTTTTCTTGACCACACAGATCAGCTACATAAACTTCTGTGATGAGTATTTGCTGGACGTGTTGATTGATACTCTAGTTAATGTGACTCGTAACCTTGCCGTACCTTAGTAAGACTGAACTGATGCTAGGGATGGGCGGTACGGACTAAAAAATGTATCACGATCATTTCTGGCATTTATTCCGATAACGATAAAAATGACGATAAAAAAATACCAATTCAACTCCATCTTTGTAACTATAAATCTATCACCACATTCAGTCTTTCTTTCTTTCTTTCTTTCTTTCTTTCTTTCTTTCTTTCTTTCTTTCTTTCTTTCTTTCTTTCTTTCTTTCTTTCTTTCTTTCTTTCTTTCTTTCTTTCTTTCTTTCTTTCTTTCTTTCTTCTTTCTTTCTTTCTTTCTTTCTTTCTTCCTTCCTTCCTTCCTTCCTTCCTTCCTTCCTTCCTTCCTTCCTTCCTTCCTTCCTTCCTTCCTTCCTTCCTTCCTTCCTTCCTTCCTTCCTTCCTTCCTTCCTTCCTTCACGTACGTTGTACATGGATTTAACGCAGAACCATAAATCAGTTTTACACAAAAACGTCATCAACAGGAATTTATCGTTTTTACCGTGAGATACAAATTCTTACTGTGAGGAATTTTTTTGACGGTTTATCGTGAACGGTAAAATATCACCAACAACCCCCCCCTCCCCGCCGGCTCCTCGGCCGCCCCCCCCCCCCCCCCCCCCCTCTCACCGCTCAGAGCTGCAGGTTAAACCTGCTCTCATCTGGATCTCATCAGTTCAGGCTCCGGTGTTTTATAGCTTATTTTTCATTCACAAGAAGAAGACGGGGAAGTGGGGGCTTGGGGGGGTCGTAGTGATTTAGGGTCACGCTGCACGGAGGCTGGAGCAGAATAAAAGCACGGTGCCGTCTTGAGGGGCCGTGAGCGAGGCAGCGTGCTAAATCCCTCCCCCCCCCCGGTAACAGCGTGCTAAATCCCCTCCGGTAACAGCGTGCTAAATCCCCCTCCGGTAACAGCGTGCTAAATCCTCCTCCGGTAACAGCGTGCTAAATCCCCCTCCGCTAACAGCATGCTAAATCCCCTGCGGTAACAGCGTGCTAAATCCCCCTCCGGTAACAGCGTGCTAAATCCCCCCCCGGTAACAGCGTGCTAAATCCCCTCCGGTAACAGCGTGCTAAATCCCCCTCCGGTAACAGCGTGCTAAATCCCCCTCCGGTAACAGCGTGCTAAATCCCCCTCCGCTAACAGCGTGCTAAATCCCCCTCGCTAACAGCGTGCTAAATCCCCTCCGGTAACAGCGTGCTAAATCCCTCCGGTAACAGCATGCTAAATCCCCTCCGGTAACAGCGTGCTAAATCCCCTCCGGTAACAGCGTGCTAAATCCCCCTCCGCTAACAGCGTTCTAAATCCCCTCCGCTAACAGCGTGCTAAATCCCCTCCGGTAACAGCGTGCTAAATCCCCCTCCGGTAACAGCGTGCTAAATCCCCTCCGGTAACAGCGTGCTAAATCCCCTCCGGTAAACAGCGTGCTAAATCCCCTCCGGTAACAGCGTGCTAAATCCCCCTCCGGTAAACAGCGTGCTAAATCCCCCTCCGCTAACAGCGTGCTAAATCCCCTCCGGGTAACAGCGTGCTAAATCCCCTCCGGTAACAGCGTGCTAAATCCCCTCCGGTAACAGCGTGCTAAATCCCCTCCGGTAACAGCGTGCTAAATCCCCTCCGGTAACAGCGAGCCGTTTCTAGAGAAGGAGTGGAGCTGGACGCACACGTGGGATGTTTCCCATGTTTCCCACGTTCCCCACGTTGCCAGTTCTGAGCTGTTTCCTGTCAGTCTTCGTCCTGACCGTAATGTCTGCAACATGTGGGGAACTGGATGAAAGTCACTTCCAAACACCACAAATCAATTGAGAGAGAAATCTGTTTCCACAGAATCGTTGCACAACGCTGCATTTGAAAAACAACCGGAAACGGGGAGACTGCAAATCCATCAGAAAGATTTCAGCGTTTAAGTGATGGTTAATAGTTTACTTGTTTGGTCAAAGCTCAAGTAGGACTGAATTCTAACAGCTGCTTTGCTTTACGGTGACGTGAACATGCGTGGACAGATAAGAACCGGTCTGGAGGCCGGAGAGACGATCTGCACACGTGCTTAAAACAGCTCAAATATTCATCAACTGGGATCAAATTAGGAGAGAGGTTCACAAATATGACGTTTGCAGTGTTACAATCCTAGGGCCGGATTCACAATACATTTTTAAGAAAAAAAATCTTCTTAAGTGTCATTTTTTTCTTAAGTTCAGTCTTAAGAAGAAAAAAGAGAAGAAGTCGTATTCTCCAAAAAAGTTCTTAAGTATTTTCTCAACTTTCTTCTTAAGTTTCTTCTTAAGAAAAAACTTAAGAATAAAAGGTATTCTTGAAATAAAAGTTCTCAAATTTGTTCTTGACTTTTTTCTTAACTTTAAGACAACCTTGACCTGTCTTAAAATGTCTTCTGTGAAAAGGTAATAATAATAAAATAATAATAATAATAATAATAATAATAGTAATAATAATAATAATAATAATAATAATAATAATAATAATAATAATAATAATAATAATAATAAGCCTCTAAAAACACCTTTTTCAACACATTTTAGACAAGTTTAGACTAGTAGGTCATAGTTTGAGGATATACTTTGTAATTAATTACACAAAGAGCCTGTTAACTGTTTGTTAGCATGTTAGTTAGCGTAGTAGTTAATTAGGGCCCGAGCACTTGCAGTGCGAAGGCCCTATTGTAATTGCAGGAATTCTTCTTCTTCTTCTTCTTCTTATTGTTCTGACAAAAGGAAGGCCTTTTTGCCCCCCTAAACGTGCCCAAAAAGTCACCAAATTTTGCACGCAAGCCAGGTCTGGCGAAAAATTTGATATTTAATGGTTTGCATTAATGGGCGTGGCCTAACGGCTCAACAGCGCCCCCTAGAAAACTTTGTGCCTCAAGCCCCACAATGCGGTTTGTCGTACATGCACGAAAATCTGTACACACCTGTATCATGTCACAACTTAAAGAAAAGTCTCTGGGCGTCATGTCGAGAAACCGAACAGGAAGTCAGCCATTTTGAATTAATCGCGTCATTTTGGCGAAATTGATGCCATTCCTTCGGCAGTTAATACGGCCCGAACCGTAACGTGCACCCAGGTGTGTTATACATCAAAATGTGCGTCTCCATCCTCTGACACCTCGCATTACTTTTCTCTTTCAAAAGCATTACCGTGGCGACGCTAGACGCCAAAAAGTGCGCCCACCCTTCATATGATTGGTTCAGATAGAAAAAACTTTGCGCCTCAAGCCCCATAATACGGTTTGACGTACATGAACGAAAATCGGTACACATCTGTATCATGTCGCAACTAAAAGAAAAGTCTCTTGGCGCCATGGCCGAAACCGAACAGGAAGTCGGCCATTTTGAACATTCTGAATTAATTGCGTAATTTTGGAGCAATATGAGCCATTCCTTCGAGAATTAATACGGCCCGAACCGTATCGTGAACCCAGATGTGTTATACATCAAAATGTGCGTCTCTATCCTGCGACTACACGCATTCCTTTTCTCTTTCAAAAGTGTTACCGTGGCGACGCTAGACGCCAAAAGGCGCGGCCCCCCTTCATCTGATTGGTCCATATTTGATAGTTCCCCAAAAGTCACCATATTTTGCATGCAAGCCAGGCCTGGCGATAAATTTGATATTTCATGGTTTGGATTAATGGGCGTGGCAAAATGGCTCAACAGCGCCCCCTGGAAAACTTTGTGCCTCAAGCCCCACAATACGGTTTGATGTACATGCACGAAAATCGCTACACACCTGTATCATGGCACAACTTAAAGAAAAGTCTCTTGGAGCCATGGCCGAAACCGAACAGGAAGTCGGCCATTTTGAAATCTGATTGGTCCATATTTGATAGTTCTCCAAAAGTCACCAAATTTTGCATGCAAGCCAGGCTTGGCGATAAATTTGATATTTCATGGTTTGCATTAATGGGCGTGGCCTAACGGCTCAACAGCGCCCCCTAGAATACTTTTCTCTGCCATAACTTTTGAATGGTTTGACATAGGAAGTTGTGGGTGGTGTCATGGGATTCTGTAATGAGTCCTTAAGCTTCGTTGGCCTTAATTAGCCCCGCCCCTTCTTCTGATTGGTTGTCCCTTTTTTCTGCTATAACTTTTGAATGTTTTGACATAGGAAGTCGTGGGTGGTGTCATTTCTGATATGCTTATGGGGGGCGGTGGCCGTGAGTGCGAGGGCCCGTTCATCGCTGCTTGCAGCTTTAATTATTATTAATTTTCCCCAACAGTATTTTTTTTCTCACATTAATCTCATCCACCATAACCTTGAAAAGTTCCTGCATCTCTTTTTCTCCTTCTCCATGTTTAGTGACTGACTGACGGTTAAGACCAACCTACCTGTATAATTGTATGTATATATTTATGTATATCAATGTTCGTGCGTGCATTGCATTGTTGGCGCGTGCAATGCAATGACATTTGAAGAAGTTCTTAAGTAGGAAAAATAAGAAATTCATAAGAAATGACAGTTCTTAAGACGGTTCTTAAGAAAATATTGAGGAATTTCACTTAAGAACTTTCCAATGAACTTCTTAATTTTAGATCTTAAGATATTTTTTAAGATTGTTCTTATGTAAGAACATATTGGTGAATCCGGCCCCTGAATGCAGACTGAGCCGACCGCTGAGTGGGCCGGGGGGCCGGGGGGGGCCGTGGGGTCCGGGGGGGGGATACATGCTTCCCTGCCCGTCGCCGCCGCTGCTCCGTCTGGTCTGCAGGTCAGCGCGTCCAGCTGCAAACATTCCTCCACGGCCACGGCTGCCAGACGTGGTGGGATGTTGTTGGTTGTTGGCAGGCTAGTTGTTGCTCTGCAAAAACTCCAAATCTTAACAAGAATATTTGTCTTATTTCTGGTTAAAATGTTTAATTTTTAGTCAAAGAAATCTCATTACACTTAAAAACAAGACTCATCACTGGAAAAAACAACAATTTTCACCTGTTACAAGTAGATTTTCACTTTAAATAAGTAGAAAAATCTGCCAGTGGAACAAGATTGTTTTGCTTGTAATGAGAAGATAAATCTTGTTCCACTGGCAGATTTTTCTACTTATTTAAAGTGAAAATCTACTTTTTTTGGCATATGCTGTTCTCTTAGCTGGGACTGGTTTCAGAGTGGGTTTCCTTCCTACGTTACTGCAGATCTGCAGCTGCAGCGGTTGCTCTGTCGGGGAGGGCTGGGGTCATTTCAGAACATCGTCATGTTCTTGAAGTCAGTTTGAGATTAACTGAGCACAACTCAGGTTAGCTGGTACAAAGTGTTGCAGGGAACCCCCCCACATCATTACAGCAGCTTGAAGGAAGGACGGATGCGTTTAGGGCTGGGGATCCATTCAAATGTCAAGAATCGATTCGATTCCGATTCTTAAGATTCAGAATCGATTATCAAGATTTGATTTGATTCGATCCGATTCCGATATTGATTTGGGTTAGTGTTATTAAAACAGTTTTTTGAGCTGTTGCATGAATGATATGACTGTAGTTCTGCAACATATTACTACTAGTATTATATTGAGATTCAACAGCAAGTATTGCAGCTAATGATGCTGTAAGGACCAATCAGCTCCCAGAATGCTGATAGAACTGAAACAGAAACATCGTGGGTCAGAATTACCAAACAGATCCAGGAGGAAACAGAGACGCAGGAAATCACTTTTATTTTTTCCCACATTCCGTTTTCATTTGTTCCATTTTCGGTCTATTTTGGGTTTTAAATTTTTGAGCATTTGGTTTTTAGCATTTTTTGCAAATGTAACCCCAAGACAGTTTATAAAGTAATGAAATATAGACAATTTATGCAATTATAACCTAACACTTTGTTTTCATACCTTTAAACATATTTAAAGGCTAAAACATGGCACCAGTTATTCTCGTGTCCAACAAAATATTCTTTTTTTGGGGATAAACAAAAAAATAACCAAAGTTGTAATGTAATGATGAAAAAAAAATATACATAAATAAATAAAATTTAAAAAAATAATCAATCTTTAGACATGTGAATCGATTTTTAGGAATTAAAATGAGAATCGATTTAGAATTGGGAAATCGATTTTTTCAACACAGGCCTAAATGCGTTCAGATTCTACCATGGGATTATTGCAGCAGAAAACCAAACCCACCAGAAAGCCTCACTTTGGTTGTTCATAGCTGGGAGTGACACCCAGGTCAGGTTTATGGTTTATGGTTTATGGTTTATGGTCAGGTTTGTGCTTCTGTCCTGCATTCACGTGTGGTTTTCTGCATGTTATGGCTGCAACACATTGAAAAGTAACAATAACTTAAAATAACAGTCACCTGGGACCAGTGTGGCCGTTCCTCTCTGAGCTTTTTAACCCAAAAAACTGGTGGTCACTGGATATTTTCACTGGAGAGCTGCTTGTGTGTGAAAATCCCATTATACCAGGGATATTCTACTGGCGGCCCGCGGGCCACTTGCGGCCCGCCAGGAGCTTTTCTGTGGCCCCTGGTCATATTTCAAAAAGGGGGGGGGGGGGGGGGGGTGTTGTCCCGATCGGACGTCACTTCCGGTCGGCAAGCGAAACTAACATAGTTTACATATCGTATTTTGTTAATTAATAAAAGTTTCAGATGCATGGTAGCCTTTTCAGTTGGTTAATGATTCATTGGACAGAGTTTATGTTAATCTCTGCTGGAAATGTTTTTACTACTTTGGATTTTTTGCCAGTGTTGCACAGTGATAATGTTTGTCACATTATGACTTGTTTACATCATTAGGCTTCTAGGATTGGCCGGAATCTTTTTCATTTGAATCTCTAAATGAGGACTTTGCATTTCAGATGAATTTCTAAACCTCCTATAATTTCATGATTGTTTTGTTTTACTGATATAAAGCACAGAAGTGTCATAAATAAAGGAGCTTATAGTTAATATTTTGGTTGCTTATTTATAACATCAAACTGGCTACTATGGACTGAAATGCTTAATATAATATTCAAATAAGGAAATCTTGGTGGAAAGTGGTGCTGTGTCATTATGGCGTGTTTTATTAAAAGTAGCTCAATATCAACTTCATTAAGTTTGCACAATGCATGGTTTCAAAATGAACTTGCATTCAAAATAATATTTCTTTATCTGAATATTATATTTAACATTCACAATGACTAAATCTGGAGACAATTAATACATAATTCATATGTAAACTAGACAGATGTATTCTCCTGCTCATTCCTGAGCACAAATGTTTATTATATATACATAAATATGTACATAAATCTTCGTCTTTGAGCGCAAAATACATTTTGAAAACCCCCAAATTTCCCGCCTGCGTGCTTTGTGCACACACACAGTGTGGCCCTCTCCATACAGTCCTTTTGCAGATGTGGCCCCTGAATAATCTAGTTGAAGACCCCTGCATTATACCGAGACCAATCCATCTCTTCACCCTCATCTTAATCACTTTTCCTAATCATGCTTTTCCCTAGAGCAGACCCCTGTAACCCTGAATAGGGATAAACGGGTATAGATGATGGATGGATGGATTCTTATAGCCTGATGATGTGAAATAGTTGTTGATCTCACTGTTTTGTCTGTTTGTTTCTTTCCTACAGGAGGAAATGCTGTGAAGGATTCCGGTTTGTGATGGGCCAGTGTATTCCTGAAAGTAGGTCATTCTTATGTGTTTCCTTCCTATAACTGTTTACAGGTTGAAATTTTAAATGTATTGAATGTTTAACTCACTGTATTAAACCAACTTCAGTGAAGGTTTCTGTGTTAAACGTGCAGGTATTTCCTTTGACAGAAATGCTGTGGTTTCTGTGCAGAGACCTGCAGTCGCCGCTAGAGGGCGCTGCTGCCGCCGCTGCTGCTGCTGCCGCCAGTTCATGCGTTTGGGCAGAAAATACCAGTTATTTCTAAATCAATGACACACTTGTTCAAAGTGATGAGAATACATTTTTCTGCTGTTTCAGTTAGTAAATGATGTCTCTCAAGCTTAAATCTGGACAGTTTTCTCAGAAGAAAGTGAAGTTCTTGTGCTGTTGAGACTAATAATATGGTTTTACCTTCTATATCTGTAATTACATTCAGATTTATTTAGATTTATTGGCTGTAGAATTGTCAAAAGTGCAAATAATGAGTGCTCCTGCCCATTCTTTTCCCAAGATAACTTCAACTTTCAATATCTGGCAGTTAATCAATATTACTGTGTGTTCTGTTTAAATAATTTGAGGATTGCCTTTTACTCGCTGGGGGTTTAAATAAGGCTGGAATTAGATATAATGTCTGTAGAAGGTGATTTAATGCCTCCTCGGGATTCAAAACACTAAATGAACATTGCATACTAATGAAAAACCATAAGTTTATCATATATATATATATATATATATATATATATATATATATATATATATATATATATATATATATAGTGTATATATATGTTCTGAAATTCACTACAGGACAGTTTGGCCTTTCACAGAGGATATTTTATTTCTATTTGACCATATAGAACACATGAGTTTAAAACAATAAGGGCTTTATTAAGAAACATGCAAACTTCTATCAACAGCAGGTGCTGATCTCCCTGCAAGCCAAACTAGTCGTGCATCATCAACGCCTTTGCAGATGAAGACAGTAAAGCCTTTTTATTTCCAGCTTAGGTTCCTGCACCGCACTCATATCTCCACTTATCGCTACACTCGCATCACGGACGGCTCCCGTAAAGCTAGAGAGGAACTACAGAAAACTAACTAGGAACTACAGACAAACAGCCACTTAAGGCAGCGCTTGGACCTGGAACCACTTCCTGCAGCGAGGTGTCAGGAAAATAAAAGCAACGTTCAGTGTTGAGTAGGGGTGTGCAATCAAGGGAACCTCACGATTCGATTTGATTTCGATTATTGGAGCTTTGATTCTTCGATTATAACGATTGTCGATTCGATTATTTGTGCCACGATTCTTGGATTATTGTGATTTTTAATGCTTTTTTCCATACCAGATTGATTTTGTCTTCATCTGTGGCTACATTTGTAAATAAATAGCCAATCAATTAACTCAGTTCCTCTAACAACACTCATTAAGTAAATAACAAGGTTTTTTGAACATTGGACATGTATTTTTCAAAGACACTAAATAATGTATTTTATGACTATGTAAACTTTTGCTCTTTGACTTCCTTAACTTTGACCAGGGAAAGCTGCACTTGCATGAGAGCGCCCTCTATTGGTGGAAACACTGAAAACGGTCAAGTCCTGGATTTAATGAGTTCATTAATTCAAGTAAACAAGATATGAACTTAGTGTAAACATATCTGCCATATTTCAAATGAATAAGAAATGTGCATTCTTGAAAATGAAATGATTCAGCAGCTTATTCAGTCTGGAATCTGGATAGGATAACTTAAAAAAAAAAAAAAAAACTTTTTTTTTTAATTAATCGATTCCAACGCATCGCGATGCATCGACACATCGATGAATTGCACCCACCTCTATTGTTCAGTACAGTCTCCAGTTGACCATTTGTATCCCAAACACAAAATAACACAAAACATATATATATATATATATATATATATATATATATATACATGCAAGAAACAAAAAAGTAGCAGCTGCAAAGCACGTGCAAATTTACGACTAAACTAAAAACAGTCCCTTATAATCCAAGCCAAATGTTGTCCCTGCAGCAGAGACGGTCCAGCAGAGCCAGCTCGTACGACACGGTGCTTCATTCACACGTTTCAGTGAAGCAGAAACACAGGTGACTGATTGGAAACTGAAATCCAGATCTGGTGTGACTCACTGCAAAAACTCAAAATCTTACCAGGAATATTTGTCTTATTTCTAGTTAAAATGTCTCATTTTTAGTCAAAAAATCTCATTACACTTGCATATATATATATATATATATATATATATATATATATATATATATATATATATATATATATATATATATATTTTTTTTTTTTAACTAGAGTGGATGTGGCTTGTATGCAGGTACGACTTGTATATCTTTTTTTAATTATTTTTTTAAAAATAGAGCGGATGCGGCTTATATGCAGGTGCGGCTTGTAGTCCAGAAAATACGGTAAATAAAATTGATTATTATTATTAGTAGTAAACAGTGTCACCTGTTACCTGTGGATGTTTGTGACTGGGAGAGGTGATGATGAAGCTGTTGGACACGTTTCTCTCTTCCTGCAGGCGTGGACGTGTGCGCCGCGTCGCCCTGCGAGCAGCAGTGCACCGATAACTTTGGCCGAGTCATCTGCACGTGTTACCCCGGCTACCGCTTCGACAGAGAGAGACACCGCACCCACAAATCTCCGTACTGCCTGGGTCAGTCAGCGCCGCGGCGTCTTTACTCTCTCTCACTCACGTCAGCCTCCGTCCTGCATCCTCAGAGTGATGGTACCGTGACATCCTCCCTGTTTCTGGTCCGACACAGACATGGACGAGTGCGAGGCCTCCGGCAGCGCCGCCTGCGACCATGAATGTGTGAACACGGTCGGCAGCTTCGAGTGCCGCTGCCGCGGCGGCTACATGCTGGCGCCGGACGAACGCTCCTGCATCCCCGTGCACAACTGTAAGTCTCTGTGTTCTGCTCAGACGTGCTGATATCCTCACTGAAACGGACTTCATTCAGACGGGACGGCTGTAGGAGGGGTTGGGTGTTTGTTCAACGTCCGTTCATGTTGCATCAAACAGGACGAGCAAGTGTAACTTTCTAGAAACGACAAAACTAGGGATGCCCCGATACTGGTATCGGTATCAGGGCCGACTAGGGTTGCCACCTTTCAGAAATAGAAATAAGGGACGCCCTGATTTCAGCAGCGCAGGAGCCAAAAAAAAAAGCCCCAAAACTTCTAAACTGAATAAAAATGTGTTTATTTTATATGAAAAACAAAATGCTTTGATTTAAAGTTTAAAATGCTTTAATAGCATGGAACTTTCTTTGTAGACAGACAACCATATAGCAACTGAAATAGCCTCCTATGCTACGTATGTAACATCAGCCCAGATGTATAATATAGCTACAGGTGAAGAATATGGTGTAAAAGTTAATTTATTTGAATAATTCAACTAGAATATGGTGTAAAAGTTAATTTATTTCAATAATTCAACTAGAATATGGTGTAAAAGTTAATTTATTTCAATAATTCAACTAGAATATGGTGTAAAAGTTAATTTATTTCAATAATTCAACTAGAATATGGTGTAAAAGTTAATTTATTTCAATAATTCAACTAGAATATGATGTAAAAGTTAATTTATTTCAATAATTCAACTAGAATATGGTGTAAAAGTTAATGAAAATACGGTACAAATCGCGTCCCGTATTAGTTCAATACGGGACGCAACATTTTTTTCTCAAATAAAGGACAATTCCGTATTTTACGGGACGGGTGGCAACCCTAGGGCCGATACTGCCCTCATAAACTCGTACTCGCAAGAAGTCTCCGATACCACGCACCGATACTTCATTGTTGTTGTAGTTACTGGTTAGCGCCGCTAGGGGGAGATGTTCCCCGGGTCAGTGTGCAGCTGTGGCTGCAGCTGTTCCGTGTTTCAGTCAATTCCATCTTCCTTAATTATACAAACTGGACGGTTGAGTATTACCCTTACTCACAGGGAACTTTATTAAACACTCCACGAAACTCACAGTACAACATAAACAATCCCATTGTTACATTCCGGTTAGCCGGTTAGCCGCGTTAGCCGGTTAGCCGTGCCGACAGCCCGCAGTCTGTCTTGCTTCTGTCGTCGTCCCTTATTTTGAAATATGTCCACCCTGCTGACGTCCTGCTTACATTAATTGTCGCTATCTCGCCTGAAACGGCACCATGGATGTATTATATTAACCGTAACAATGGGATTGTTTATGTTCTTCTTCTTCTTCTGTTTTATTGGCGGATTGCAACCAACTTTAAGGAGCATACCGCCACCTACTGTACAAGAGTGTAACATCAGTTCATTTAGCCTGATTTTAAATTCTATTTGATTGTTTATGTTGTTTCACACGGACGGCTTTAGCTGATGAACCTGCGATGAGACTAAAGCGCGGAGGAAAGCCCAGCCGGCTGAGTTTTGTTTAAAATTGAACTTCTGTTGCAAATAAAACCTGTCTTCCAATTCATTGCATTTTTATTTTTATCCTAGTTTTTTTATCCTAGTTATTTTTGTGGTAGAAGTATCGGATCGGTACTCGGTATCGGCGAGTACACAAATGAAAATACTCGTACTCGGGTTGAAGAAAATGGTATCGGGGCCTCCCTAGACAAAACGATTCATTCACTTGTTCATTTCCTTCCGTCCAGTGAGCTCGTCGGGGAAGTCTGACACGTTGATGAGCGCCGGCAGCTGCTCCTTCACCTGCCAGGACTTCACCAACATGAAGAACAGCCTTCTGCAGCTGAAGCTGCGGCTGGGAAACACGCACTCGCCCAACCAGGTAACGCTTTCATCGCCCAACCAGGTAACGCTTCACTCCCGAGCCAAGGAACTAGGAATAGGTGATATTTTACCGTTCACGATAAACCGTCAAAAACATCCCCCACGGTAAGAATTTGTATCTCACGGTAAAAATGATAAATTCCTGTTGATGACGTTTTTGTGTAAAACTGATTTATGGAAGGAAGGAAGGAAGGAAGGAAGGAAGGAAGGAAGGAAGGAAGGAAGGAAGGAAGGAAGGAAGGAAGGAAGGGAAAAAAGAAGGAAGGAAGGAAGGAAGGAAGGAAGGAAGGAAGGAAGGAAGGAAGGAAGGAAGGAAGGAAGGAAGGAGGGAAGGAAGGAAGGAAGGAAGGAAGGAAGGAAGGAAGGAAGGAAGGAAGGAAGGAAGGAAGGAAGGAAGGAAGGAAGGAAGGGAAAAAAGAAGGAAGGAAGGAAGGAAGGAAGGAAGGAAGGAAGGAAGGAAGGAAGGAAGGAAGGAAGGGAAAAAAGAAGGAAGGAAGGAAGGAAGGAAGGAAGGAAGGAAGGAAGGAAGGAAGGAAGGAAGGAAGGAAGGAAGGAAGGAAGGAAGGGAAAAAAGAAGGAAGGAAGGAAGGAAGGAAGGAAGGAAGGAAGGAAGGGAAAAAAGAAGGAAGGAAGGAAGGAAGGGAGGAAGGAAGGAAGGAAGGAAGGGAAAAAAGAAGGAAGGAAGGAAGGAAGGAAGGAAGGAAGGAAGGAAGGAAGGAAGGAAGGAAGGGAAAAAAGAAGGAAGGAAGGAAGGAAGGAAGGAAGGAAGGAAGGAAGGAAGGAAGGAAGGAAGGGAAAAAAAGGAAGGAAGGAAGGAAGGAAGGGAAAAAAGAAGGAAGGAAGGAAGGAAGGAAGGAAGGAAGGAAGGAAGGGAAAAAAGAAGGAAGGAAGGAAGGAAGGAAGGAAGGAAGGAAGGAAGGAAGGAAGGAAGGAAGGAAGGGAAAAAAGAAGGAAGGAAGGAAGGAAGGAAGGAAGGAAGGAAGGGAAAAAAGAAGGAAGGAAGGAAGGAAGGAAGGAAGGAAGGAAGGAAGGGAAAAAAGAAGGAAGGAAGGAAGGAAGGAAGGAAGGAAGGGAAAAAAGAAGGAAGGAAGGAAGGGAAAAAAGAAGGAAGGAAGGAAGGAAGAAAGGAAGAAGGAAGGAAGGAAGGAAGGAAGGAAGGAAGGAAGGAAGGAAGGAAGGAAGGAAGGAAGGGAAAAAAGAAGGAAGGAAGGAAGGAAGGAAGGAAGGAAGGAAGGAAGGAAGGAAGGGAAAAAAGAAGGAAGGAAGGAAGGAAGGAAGGAAGGAAGGACGGACGGACGGACGGACGGACGGACGGAAGGAAGGAAGGAAATGAACGAACCTAGAAAGAAAGAAAGAAAGAAAGATAAATTCCCGTTGATACGTGTTTGTGTAACAAACATGGAGGATCTGAGTCATTACAGTTTTACAGGTGTAACTCATTTCATTGGTTTTTATTAATTCACTGTAATTGTTGTAGTTTAGTATTTAGTATCTTTTACAGCAGTGTTTTGGCTCCAAAGACTGAATGTGGTGATAGATTTATAGTTAAAAAGGTGGAGTTGAATTGGTATTTTTTTATCCTCATTTTTATCGTTATGGGGATAAATGCCAGAAATGATCGTGATAAATGTTTTAGTCCGTACCGCTCGTCCCTACAAGGAACCAGCAGAACTGGGCTTGTTTTATTCACATGACACCCCGTGACCTTGCAGGTACCTGGTCTGGCCAACAGCAGTGATAAACCGTCCCTGGGAAGGTCGGGGAAAAGTCCCGACAGCCCGTGTCTCCCGGGGTTACCTGGCTCCCCGGGGGCTCCTGGGGTCCCAGGTGAAGTACAACTAGTCGCCTATTTTCCTTTCAATTTCTACAATCTGATTAGTTTCTACATCGTCAATCACATCCTTCATTCTGTCACTTTTTTTTTTATTTATTTTTATTTATTTATCCAGCACAATATAAAAAAACAGAACAAGTAACATACAAATGTAAAAGAGAGATGTGTAATGTGCTCGGCTGAGGTTTATATTTATACGAGGTCTCTACCTGTAAAATACAGCAAAAGATTGTACAAAGATTTAAAATATGCAGAATACATGATTGCAGTCTTAAAACAAAAACCAAGCAAATAAACAGCAGCATGAATGAACATGGTATCTACATGATTAAAGAAAAAAATAACAAATCTAGAAATATCATTAGGTAATCTGATCAATTAAATGTGTCCTGAGCTGATGTTTAAATATGATTGAATGAAGTAGAGGTAGACGAGATGGTAACCATTATCAGACGTTTTGCCAATTGTTCAAATCTTTATAATTATAATCTACAATTACCAGATAATTTTATGGAAACAACACACGCTTTCTTTTACAGTCCAGTTTCACTTTAATTACTGAGTAAAACCAGGTAAAAATGTCTGTACTTATTGGGTAAATACTTAGGAAATAGAATTACTGGGCAAGTAACTACAAGGTAAGTACCTGGATTACCAGGTAAAACATGGTAACTATCAGGTTAATTACAAGGTCAATAGAGTCATTTACACCCTCGGGGGTACATGCACCAATCCATTGATAATACATAAATCAATAATGAATGGGTAAATACCCGGTAGTTATCCATGAAATGTAGAGTAAATACAAGGTAACTACATGGTCATTGAAGTGTAATTAGCTGGTAACTACCTCAAATATAGGTTATCATTTCCTGGTAGTTGCAGAAAAATACTTAGTAATTACCTGGTAATTACTTAGAAATAATTAATGTAATTTCAGAGTAATTACATGGTAAATTGACTGGTAGTTACCAATATTAACCTAGTAAATACCTGTCATTTCCCTCATAGTTCCATCTAATGTCTTTGTAATTACCTAGTAATGTTTAGTTTAAACAACCAGGTATTTACCATGTAATTACATGGTAAATACACATAATTACATGGTACAAGAAAATACGTAATAATTACCTAGTACTTACTGGGTAAATTACCCGGTAGTTACCATGTAATTACCTTGTAAATACAAGCTACTACTAGGTAATTACAGTGTAATTACCATGGTATTACCTGTTATTACTGTACTGTAAAAGAAAGGGTTACCGACGAGATTGCATAACTGGAATAACAGTTATAGTACCAGTTATTGCTGTATAGGTGTTCCATAACTGAATAACTGTTATAGTACCAGTTATAGTACCAGTTATAGTACCAGTTATAGTACCAGTAGTACCAGTTATAGTACCAGTTATTGCGGTATAGCTGTTCCATAACTGTATCTGATGGAGAACTGACATAAACCAGTAGGAACTTCGGGAGATTTAAATGATTATCCTGTTTTGTATTAAAATGGTTCATATCACTGTTGAACGGAAAAAAAATCTTTACACGGCAAAGAAAATGAAACTGGCAGGAACAATACTTTGAAAATAAAATTTCAGGTTTGATACGTATTTAACTTAAAGACGGGTAAAATATTGAGTTGTTTTAAAAGAGGGGTAGAATGAACAGACCAATTACTGTGTGGCATAAATCCTGCACAATCTTTTTTACAACATGAAGGTTATGAAGATGTGTGTTATAGGTAGCTCCCCAAATAATATTACAGTAAGTGAGATATGGATATATCAAGCTATAATAAAGAGTTGGGAGTAGGGGTGGGTATTGGGAAGGACCTCACGATACGATACGCATCACGATACTTGAGCCACGATACGATACACATTGCGATATCCCGATTATGCGATATCCCGATTATTATATTCTACATAGTTCACCGAAAAATTTAAAAATGCATTACACATCTTAAAATCTAAGTTGTATATATGTACATCAGATGATAGTGATGGATCTTAAAATCCGAGTTGCACGTTCATCAGATTATAGTGACAATTCATGGGACAAACTGAGTCAAAACAATGTTTTATTATAACTATACAAGCTAAAGTTACAACATATTTGTATATGTTTTTCATATTATTTACATCATATGAAATTAACATTAAATTTAGTATGAGGTTGCTTTAATTATGTGGCAAATGATAATAAACACAAGAAAGATGGAACTAAAACCAAGGACAGGCACAGTGATCAGTCAGTATAGATATAAATCCATAAATAAATAAACCTCTGTCCATTATTTTTCATTTTTTAAGGACAGGCAATTGTGTTATATAAAAAATAAATTATAAAATGAAATAAAACGTGAAATAAAACCTGAGCTCAGTGCAGGGCCCTCCCAGGGTTGGTAGAGAGTGGCAATGCCCAGGACTGTCACTTAGGTAGGAGCACTGGGCGATAGAATGGGAAAAGAATCAGGGATAAAAAATATAAAGAAAAAAAATAAAAATAAATAAAAAATTTAAAAAAATCGATATTCAAATTTTGAATATCGATATTGCATCAGCTGGAAAAGTATCGCGATATATTGCCATATCGATATTTTTGCCCACCCCTAGTTGGGAGACAATTTTCATTCACCAATTTGCTGATAATACCAATAGATTTAGATATTTCTTTACAGACATGGTTGATGTGGTTTTTCCAGCTTAAACTTTCATGGATAATTAGTAATTATTAATTACACCAGGAAGGTTGCTGGTGTCACCTGAGTGAGCGGGTCGTCTCCTATAGACAAACCGCTGTTAGATCTACAATATATTTTATTTTTTGATGTAAATATAATAAAATGTGATTGTTTTATGTTCAGTGATAACGTGACATGGTCCACTTGTCTCCACCAGGACATCCCGGAGAACCAGGAAGCAGAGGCGACCCGGGCGAGCGGGGTCCTCCGGGCCCCCGGGGGCCGCGGGGGGACATGGGGCCCATGGGCCCCGAGCCGGATCTCAGGCACATCAAGAGGGGCCGCAGGGGCGCGGTGGTGAGAAAAATCACTTCTGGTCCCCCGGAAATAACCGTTTTCCCCCAAATAGTTCCACAAATATCCCATTATTGTCCATATGTGATTAGTGTAAACTACGATACGTGGCCCCCGATAACGATAATATCACCATATCTACCATATTCAATAGTGATGCACCGAAACGAAAGTTTGTGGCCGAAACCGAAATCGAAAATAATAATAAACACTTGGCCGAATACCGAACATGGTTCTTCAGCAGTTTTTCATTTATTTTGCCAATTTTTTCACCATTGCATAAGTCAAATAAATTTGATTTAGGCTTTTCAAAGAAAAAAATCTTTTACAAAATTACAAGGTAGAAAATATTTATTGAATGGGCCGCTCGGTGGCGCAGTGGGTTAAGCAGCGGCTCATATACTGAGGCTACAGTCCTCCTGCAGCGGTCGCAGGTTCGAATCCCGGCCTGCGCACCTTTGGTGCGTGTCATCCCCGATCTCTCTCTCTACCCCTTTCATATCTGCAGCTTGAATAAAGGGCCACTAGAGCCCAAGAAAATATTTATTGAACATAAAAAACTGAACATGTTTTAATTTCCAGCATTATGTTGTTTTGGTTCCACCTCCTGGTGAATGTTGGTAAAATTCTTATGGGGTTAGTTTTTGGTTGGCCAACGATTTATTACGGGAGCGGCCAGTCTATTACGTAAAATTCTTATGGGGTTAGTTTTTGGTTGGCCAACGATTTATTACGGGAGCGGCCAGTCTATTACGTAAAATTCTTATGGGGTTAGTTTTTGGTTGGCCAACGATTTATGTTTGTGCTGCGCAACGTTACGGGACGGAGCGGCCAGTCTATTTCCTTATTTTACAACGTCGTTATTAATTGTTTTTTTTCCCACTTATTCCACCGAACACCGAAAGTGTTTTTTTGCCATTTTCGGCCGAACAATTTCGGTTACCGAACAATCGGTGCATCACTAATATTCAATATATTGTAAGAAATTTCATCAACGATATATCACGATATATGTGACTGAAAAAGAAAAAATACCTATAAAAAGGAAAACGTCTGTAGTTATTACAATTCCAAAACTTCATACAAACTTCGTACAAAGAAGGTGCATTTGTATATTTCCTCACTGCTGCTAGGCTTGTAAATGTAAACTCTGAACAGCTGGACTAATAAAAGTGCATGAACAATAATAACATGTTTTATATAAACTAGGACAGTCACTGCTTTGTTTCTAATACTGAAAAGTCAGTAAGCAACTTAATTTTGCATAAACCTCACTTTCTCCTAGTCTTGTAAATGTAAACACTGAACAGTGCAAACTGAAGTGCATGTACAAAATATTGATATTTGCCGTCAGTTTATCGATTATTTATTGCAGAGAGCACAACAATATATTGCAATATAACGATTTTTCCCCCACCACTAGTGTGAACTCACTTTAAAAATTTAGAGGTTTTATTTTCCTCGCAAACTGTGAATTTACATCATTTCGTGGCAGCAGAGAGGGAAAAATGAATGAAATGAAAGCCCTAAATCCCCCCCGGTCAGCGGAGTCATCGCAGGGCCGAGAGAAATCCCAGCGTTTGTGAATGAATGAAGTCACGACGGATGAACGAGCCAACACCAGGCTCATGTTCTCACTGCAACAAAAGGCCAGCATGCTTTTCTTCAGAGCTTTACTTGACTCGTTTTTGGTCTTTTAATTTGCAGGTCATTTCATTTCATTTCATTTTTATTTATTCTGATCATGGAAATATGCAAACAAAAGAAACAAACGCGTAAAATGACAACACAATCAAAAGCTTATTCCATAACCAGGAAGAAGAAAATCTTATTCTACCTGCCCCTCCCTCAAAACTAAATTGAACAATAATAACAGATGCACAATTACTTAGTTAATATCACAAAGAAAGGAAAAAAAAAATCAAAGATAGATCGTCCGTCTCCATACGCACATATTATACATTTTGACTATTTCATCCATACATTGCTATTTTTTTCTCTTTAAATTTCTTTTTAAACTGAAATATGTTTATACAGCCCTTTAAATCATAATGTAATGAATTCCATAACTTAATTCCAACAATTGAAATGCTCATCTACTTTAAAGTTGTTTGGGCAAATAAATGTTTAAAATTACATTTTCTACGACTATCTTCATTGTCTGAACTGAAAGTAAACATGTATTGTAAGTTTTCTGGTAATGCTTTACATTTAGCTGTTACATGATTGTGAGAGTCTGTAATTTAACCAAATCATGGAGTTTCAGTAATCTAGATTCAATAAATAATCTGTTGGTGTTTTCTCTGTAATGCGTATTGTAAATAACTCGAAGTCTTTTCTGTAATAAAAATAAAGGATTCATTCAGGTCAGGTGTGGATAAGAATGTAAAGACTCTTTCACAGTGCGTTACTGACTTGAGTCCCATGTTTCAGGTCCAGGACATGAAATTTGTTGCAACACAATCATATGCACAGGAAAAACAAAGCTGCATAACAACAAAAACCCGGATCCTCTAGTTATAAAGAGGCGTCATGCAGCATTAAACTTGCTAATATTCATATCTTAATCATTCCTGCAGGGACCACCCGGGGCAACAGGCAGAGATGGATTAAAGGTATATATTTCTGTGTCTTTGGCCTCCTGGCGTCTGTGCTGCTCCATGTCCTGGTGTTCACATCACACACATGTAAAATGATCTGACGAGCAAACGTCATCAAGGTCTTGTTTTCATCCTTACAGACACTGTTAGTAAATGATTTAATAAAGTTCATTTTGTCCATGGCTTTACAGTTTAATTTGCTGATTCTTTTTGTCAGACAAGAATTTTTAGGTTTTCTAAATACCTGACATGTTTCGGCGATTCCTTTCACCTTCATCAGAGCGGGACCGTCCCTAAATACCCCAAGACTCTGATGAAGGCGAAAGGAATCGCCGAAGCATGTCTGGTATTTAAAAAACCTAAAAATTATTGTCTGATTAAACTGTTAGCAAATATTACATCAACATATATATGTTTTAAACTCATTAGCGTGTTAACGATGGACTTAGGTAACTGTTATGGGACCATTCTCCCATAACTCATAGGTTTTGAGTCTAATGCAACTGAACTACTGTACTAAAACATGCTGAACAAAACTGTTCAGAGGCAAAGTGTTGTGATGTGATGTTGTGATTTTGGTTTAGTTTTACAAAGTAATTGTATTGAGTTCTACTGCTGTTTATTTTATATTATTTTGTTTTTATTTTAGCTTCTTAATTTTCTAATTATTGTTTTTTGGTTAAAGGACGATTGTAGAGTAATATGTTTTGGAATGTTTGTCCTTGCTGGACCCCAGGAATACTAGCTCTTGCCAAGGCAAGAGCTAATGGGGATCCGAATAAACAATAAAACAATAAAACAATTCTCGTGCATGGTGCATGCGTTATGACCCTGATCCAGCTGTGCAGAGATGAGAATCCTCACGTGTTTGTTTCTCGTCTGCAGGGCGACCGCGGAGCTCCAGGCCCCAGAGGCCCGCCGGTAAGTGTTTCTGGGGATTAAACACATGCATGTTTCTTTATCTGATATGAAGATTTTATTTCGAACATGCATGTTAAAAAAGAGTACAAAAGAGTCCTAGCCCTGAATCTACATACATTCTTACATATAACAAGACGAGTTTCAATAAGCTTACTTATAAAACACACATACCTACTTTAATAACGTTTCACTACAGTGATATAATACTCAATTATATGTATATATAAATATAGTCCAAATCAAAGCAAATCAAAGCAAACAAAAGAAAACAAAACAAAAACCCAGCCTTTAGTTGTGCTACTATGTATGTATGTAATAATAATAATAATTAAAGCTGCAAGCAGCGATGAATGGGCCCTCGCACTCATGGCCACCGGCCCCCTCCCGGTTTCCCCCCACATTCCATGTCAAACCATTCAAGAGTTACTGCAGAAAGTAGGAACTATCAAATATGGACCAATCAGAAGAAGAGGCGGGATTAATTCAGGCCAATGAAGGTCAAGGACTCAAAACTGAGTCCGATGACACCACCCATGACTCTTTATGTCAAACCATTCAAAAGTTATGGCAGAAAGTAGGAACTATCAAATATGAACCAATCAGATGAAGGGTGGGCGCGCTTTTGCGTCTATTGTCGCCACAGTAACGCTTTTGACTGAGAAAAGTAATGCCCATCGTCGCAGGATGGAGACGCACATTTTGATGTATAACACACCTTGGTTCACGTTACGGTTCGGGCCGTATTAACTGCTGAAGAAATGGCATAAATTGCGCCAAAATTACGCGATTAATTCAAAATGGCTGACTTCCTGTTGGGTTTCGGCCATGGCGCCAAGAGACTTTTCTTTAAGTTGCGACATGATACAGGTGTGTACCGGTTTTCGTGCATGTACGTCAAACCGTATTGTGGGGCTTGAGGTACAAAGTTTTCTAGGGGGCGCTGTTGAGCCGTTAGGCCACGCCCATTAATGCAAACCATTAAATATCACATTTATCACCAGGCCTGGCTTGGTGCAAAACTTGATGACTTTTTGGGGCACGTTTAGGGGGAAAAAGGCCCTAATTTAGTCGGAAAAAATAAAAAAACATTTCCTACAGATACAATAGGGCCCTAGCACTGTAAGTGCTCAGGCCCTAATTATAATGCATAGTATTACATTATCATTACTTTACTATAACACTACAATATAATAGAGAACAATAGACAGCAATGGTATAACAATATACTTGAATACCTATATAAGAGTAGATATGCTATATACACTGGTTCATATATTTACCTGCAATTATATACATAAAAATTACTATAAATCTATGTATCGACATGTCTACATATAACTATAAATCAGTATACATTAATAGAGGTATATATACACAAATACTGTATGTATAATACAACTCAATATATCCATATACATACCTACATATAACATATCTGTATCCATAATATTACGATGGAGTATTAGGGCCAAACTAAGACAAAACAAAAAATAGGAAAATACGAGAAAAAAGTCATAATGTTGCGAGAATAAAGTCGTAATAGAATAAAGTCGTAATATTACGAGACTAAACTCGTAACATTACGAGAATAAAGTCGTAACATTACGAGAATAAAGTCGCAATTTATGAGAATAAAGTCATAACATTACGAGAATAAAGTGTTAATTTATGAGAACTCTAACAGAAAGAGTGTGTTAAAATTTTGAATATTTATATATTTAGTTATATATATTTATAATATATTTAATATTACGATTTTATTCTCGTAATATTACGACTTTATTCTCATATTATTATGATAATTATTATATCGTAATTTCCTTCTTTTTTTTTCTTAGTTTGGCCCTAATACTCCGTCATATAATATACATCTATATATCTACATATATTAATAAATGGAAACATCTACATGTTTATTCCCATCTGTATTTTGAATAGAATGTTTCTTTGTATCTTTTTTTTAAATTGTGATATGTTTTATCAGAATCAGAATCAGAATCAGCTTTATTGGCCAGGTTGGAACATTGTCCAACAAGGAATTTGACTCCGGTAGTTTCGCTCTTTATGGTCTTAAAGGTAAACAATAAACAAATAAACAATAGACAAATGTGGAATTTCTATGTACAAAAATTATAAACATTTTAAGGTGCAGAAGTTTGAGGTAGTGAGAATAATTATGACCTATTTACAATTCCTACAGACAAGAATTATGCAAAAGTACAAGATAAAAAATTAAAAATTTTACAAAAGAAATAAAAAAGTGAGAGGTGCAGCAGAGTGAGGCAACATGAATATTAAAGAGGGTGCTGGATGATTTATTTATATTTTGATGATTTATTTTTATATTGCACGTGATTGGTTACTCTGAGACTTTGTTATTTGTGAGAGTTCATCAGAGCAACCGCTTGGGGGAAGAAAAAACAAAAAGTAGAAGAAAAACAGAGAGCGAAATACCGAGGCGACCGTAGGTGGCGCCATCTTGCATCTATTTTCCTATTTTATGTGATATGTTAAGCTTTGATTGTTGTTTTCTAATCTCTGATCTATGCAAAGTCTCTCTGAAACTCTGTGAAACAGATTCAGAGCAGATTAAGCAGCTTCCTGTGTCTGCAGGGGCCGCCGGGATCCTTCGACTTCCTGCTGCTGATGATGGCCGACATCCGCAACGACATCACGGAGCTGCAGGAGAAGGTGTTCGGCGCGCGGCGCGGCCTGACGCTGGACGGCCCGGCGCTGGACGGCCCGGCGCTGGACGGCCCGACGCTGGACGGCCCGGCGCTGGACGGCCCGGCGCTGGACGGCCCGGCGCTGGACGGCCCGGCCCAGGCCAGCGGGGAGCTGGACTCGGGGGAGTGGGGCTCCGCACACGGAGAGCTCCCGCTCAACACCTGACGCCACACCAAACCGGACCTTCTTTGTTGACAACACATGCTGGAGATCCAACCCGTCGACACGTTAATCCTCCCTCACCTCACAGCCGGGCCCAGCAGGCCGCGGCGCGGCGCCCGCACACGGGCGGGACGGTCCAACGGGAGGGACTAACGTAAACCCCCTTAACCACTACAAGCACTGTTTTCCTGCAGCCCTTTGTGCGGCGTGGACGTGAGCGAGGGACGTGCGTGCGGGACGGGGAGTGAGAAAGACGCAGCGTGAGCTTTTATGAGCTGAACCACTTCAAACGATGAACTTTATCGTCTCCATCTCTTCCTGCTCCCGAGTCCGTCCGTCCGCCGACGCTCTGTGGTGCCGGCGACGGCGCGCCTGCAGGGCTTTAGTAAAAAACGACGTGGGACCCGCACCGTTCACCTCCTCTGCACCTGCGTTGTGAGCTCGGTCCGGCACCGACGCCTGAGCCGCGCGGCTCTTTCTCTGAGGCACAAGAACCCACGACAACGGCATCGTTCAACCGCTAATCTGTTACCGCTGGAATCTGCTGCACGGAAATGCAGCACAAGACACAGGAAATGGTTTTGGATGACCAAAACCTCTAAAATCAAAATAGATTTTCACTCCAGGGAACAATATATTGCCTTTTAACCTATATTTTCAAAGGAAATTGATTGTTAAATTTCCATTTGGACAACTGTTGCACATATTCTTTTACTCACAGTTGATCCAAACGTGTCGGACAGAGAAGGAAAGCTGCTCTAAAGTTATCGTTTTCTTTCTGTTAACTAAAAAGCAGATTCCAATAAAGGGTACCCCATCAATAAAAGGCTGTTTTGCTCATGAAATGAATAATTTTGTGAGTTTTAGAAGTTTTGTTTGCTTGAATGCGTGACGAAGGCTGTGGGCCAGTGTTTCTCAGTCCAGGTCCACTTTCCTCAGCGAGTGTTACACGTTTCTCTTTAACTTCACCTGGCTCAGACTCACCTGGATGACCGGTTTTTCAAAAGGTTTAATCCGGATCAAATTGATCCGGATTTAGTAACCCTTTTTTTTGCTATCCAGGATCACGTAATCCAGTTTACTTTTGAGCCGGTTTTTCAAAGCAACATCGGATTGGATCAATCTGATCCGGATAGAAACTTTTCAGGATCACCAAATCTGGATAACCAGTGCTCAAATAGGGTAGGAAACACAATGTAGAACTATAGATATGTAAAGAGCAACAAGGGACGCAATAGTTAGACACTATTTCTGATTTGGATTTGTTTTGGATTTCAAAAACCAGTGATGCCATTGCCATTGCTTTGTTATTCTGTTTTATCATTGCATGCATCTCTAAAAAATCATCTAAAAACAAAACAAAAATATTTTTGA
This sequence comes from Cololabis saira, assembly GCF_033807715.1. Classification (NCBI taxonomy): domain Eukaryota; kingdom Metazoa; phylum Chordata; class Actinopteri; order Beloniformes; family Belonidae; genus Cololabis; species Cololabis saira. Next base: position 53,974,504 of record NC_084588.1, on the reverse strand, counting down.
TTGTGATGAATTAAAATATTATAATTAGTGACAGAATGATATATATTATTTGTGGTCAATATTGACAGCTGTTTGGGGGATTATTTTATGAGGCCAAATTCTTTCTACTTTGCTGTAGGCCTGTACTGAAAGGCTGAATACGTTATAACCTACCTAATCACTGTAGCCTGACGGATGAACAAATCAAATTAAAACCTTATGAATAAATAGGATATCTTGTAGGCTATACTGCATGATCCAAATATAGTGTTATTTGATACAATTTTAAAGTTTCATTACATTTTGGGCCTGAAATCTACGCTGAATCCACCCTTCTGATGGGATCAGTTTAATCCCGATTTTTTGGATCAAAGTGATCCCAATCCTACTAAAAAGTTTTGAAAAACCCAAACTGAAGGTTTGATCCAGATCAAAACCAGGATTGGATTACGTGATCTAATCCGATTATGTAATCCGTTTTGTCTTTTGAAAAACCCATTTTCATGATTTGATCCAATCCCTTATCCAAAATCCGAGCGGATTACTTTTGAAAAACCGGGCCCAGATGATCGTTGGATCCGTTTAAAAAAAAAGAAAAATCACATTATTTATTCAGCACCACCAGCAGAGGACGCCAAGTCCCAGATAATCCCCTAAAACCGGTGTCGAGCCAAAAAGTGACTGCCTGCCAGAATCTGGTTTCTCACCTGAAAATGGTCTTTTTACCTGCCAGAAATGGATTGAAGGTCAAATACAGTAAATGAAAGGTTGTTTCTGCCTAAATATGATTTGATCTCATTCTTGAGCTTCATAATATAAACACTAGAGCTCACAGGATTGCTTTTAACTCTTTTAAAGGACCACTACAACACAAAATAGGCATTTTCACCTGCCAAATATTGATTGAAGGCCAAATACAGTTAATGAAAAGTTTTTTCTGCCTAAATATGACTTGATCTCATTCTTGAGCTTCATAATCTGAAAATCTGACGTTTTAGCGCTGTCGCTCCCACAAATCAGATTCTGGCAGGCAATCACTTTTTGGCACGACACCGGCGTCTGCAGCGGTGCATATCCATATTGGTTACTTTCAGGAAAGTATTCACACCAAACCAAAGGTTTTCTCACATCGGCCAACCACAAGTCTTCATGGTTTTCCCAAAAGTGCAATTATAGGAAATACTGAAAGCCCTTCTGCAAATAAAAACTGTTATAAGTCTTGTTCACGTGTCCATAAGAGGCTTTTTCTTTCTTTAATAAGACACTTTGGGACCAGAATCATAGCCGTGTGTTCCGTCACCTACGGGCCCAGATAGATCAGCCAGGCGTGTGTGTGATGGAAAAGCCTGTAAAACACTTAATACTGGCTTCTGGATTCATTTGCACGACTTATTAAAGACTGACTGAATATAAAGTGGGAACTAACAGCAGAGGTCGGTACCAGAACGGTGGAGAAGCTACTCGTGAGTTTTGCTGTTGTAGTAATTATCGGCAGGCCGGACAGGTTTCAGGAGGAAAAGCAATAAATCAGGTTGTGTAAGTCGGAAGTTTTTTTATTAGTTTATTTGTGTCTCTTAAAACATTAGAGATGTTTTTTTGTTCTTTCTGCTAAACTAATGGTAGAAATCTGACAGTATTAAAAGCCGATGTTTGGGAGATGCCGTTAGTGGGAGCGGGCCGTGCAGGAGTGTAGCACCCTATAATGTAATAATCTCCTATAATGTAATAATTTCACCCTATAATGTAATAATTTCACCCTATAATGTAATAATTTCACCCTATAATGTAATAATTTCACCCTATAATGTAATAATTTCACCCTATAATGTAATAATTTCACCCTATAATGTAATAATTTCCTGAAAATGTAATAACGCCTGAAAATGTAATAAAATTTGCACTTAATTCAATCGAAAATATAATAAAACCCAATAATGTAATAACTTCACCAATAATGTAATAAAATATCCTGACTGATATTGTAATAACATTTTTACCGATAATGTAAAACCTTATTATATTATTGGGAATTTATTACATGGAACTCAAAGTCTGTAATTTAACCCAATAGTCATTCTGGTGTTTCAAATCCAGCGTATATAACATTCTTAGATACTTAAAACACAAAATGTAGAACTCTGGACTGAAAATAAACATATATATTACATTATTTGTAAAGTATTACATTATCAGTTTTGGGGGGAAAAAAAGACCCACCTGAAAATGTAATAAATTCCCAATAATGTAATAAGGCATTACATTATCGGTAAAAATGTTATTACAATATCAATCAGGTTATTTGATTACATTATTGGACAAGTTATCACATTATTGGATTTTATTACATTTTCAATTGAGTTAAGTGCAAATTTTATTACATTTTCAGGCGTTATTACATTTTCAGGAGATTATTACATTATAAGGTGCTACAAGGAGGCTGCAGGAAGGGATGCAGGGATGCAGGCAGCGTTACCACGGCAACAGACTTGCTGCAAGGGCACGTGGCCCCAGCCGTCATGTCACACGTGCACAATATGCAACTGTAACTAAAAACACCCCATTGAGACTTCTGTCCCTCCTTGTTTCTCGTGCAAACGAACGGCTCAGCTTCAACCTGATCTCACAAAAATCCGTGAAATGCCCACGACCTCTCACCACTATTTTCCGTGGTATATACACGGAAAGTGGTATAATTCCGTGTGAGCACCACGGATATTGTATTATGCAAAGTCAAGGGGATCCGTGGTCGTGATATATACACGGATTATGACATTATTATTATGTATATGTTATTCTTTGTTATAGTGGCTAAATTATGAGTTTTTGTCGCGCAAGGTACTGTTTGTTACTGTCAGTTCTTAAAAGTATGTTTTTAACGCTGTTTTAGCAGTGTTTTACTGACGACACGCAGACCCGGCCAGAGTCTCCAAATACCTGAAGCCCGAGGCTTGTGTTGTTTATTTCTGATGTTTCTGATATTGTTGAAAGAAATAGAGAGCAACTATCTCACAGTGCCAATTCAATACTACTGGATACCACTTTATATATACCATATTTTCTGGACTATAAGCCGCTACTTTTTTCATAGTTTTCAACCGTGCAGCTTATATAAAGGTTTCTATTCTGTGGATTTTTCTTCCACCACTCGGGGCGCTCTAACCGGGATTAGAATCAAAACTAAGACAAAATAAATGCAAAGAAGAATACGCTACTTCTTCTTTAGCAGATAGAAGTAGAAGCAGATTTCAAACAGATAAATAAATACTGGTTATTTTCTCTTGGTTCTGTCCCGTTTTAATCAGCAAAGTTGCTGCCGTGTTAAAAGACACTGTTAGGAAAGATCTATTTAGGTACAAACATGTACATCATTTACAGTTAAAAATCCTTCTGTACATGTAGGAAATATCTAATCTAACAACATAAATATCTGCAGCTAAATATCTTCTTTTTTTTTTAGAAATAGAGCGGGTGCAGCTTATATGCAGGTGCGGCTTATAGTCCAGAAAATACGGTATATAAAGATATAATTTTTATATATATATATATATATAAAGTGGTATCTGAGAGTATACTCAGAGTATACTCATCCCATGCTTTTCTTGAAATTTGCTCTCTGGTTTAAACATTTACAGCTGAATTACCCAATATTAGAGCTGAGTCAGCAACTTTTCCTGGACAGCAAAAATGTAGTCGAGGACTTTAATCTTAATAACAAAACAGAATCTCAAGCAACAACACATTTTATTGTGTATTTATACCACATACTACTACGAGTGTTTCCTGTTTTTAGCACAACTACATCCACATGTGCTAATTATTATTCCCCTTCAGCTATGACAATATTCAGTTCATAATCGCTGTTTACATGTATTTTTTAATCGTTATTATTAACGTTATCCAGAGAATGGTCTCCATTGAGTTCATATGACAGTATTCTTGATATTTGATGCTATGAAGGAATGCTGGAGAGGAACTTTAAGTATCCTGATGTGAGTGCAGAGCCGCCGCGCGGCTGGGGTTGTTGTGGAAGGTGTGTGTGTGTGTGTGTGTGTGTGTGTGTGTGTGTGTGTGTGTGTGTGTGTGTTCAGTATTCACATTCATTACTCAGGTAGAAGTATAGATACTAGAGTTTAAAAATACTCCTGTAGAAGTTGAAGTATCAACTCAAGTTTTTTACTCAAGTAAAAGTATAAAAGTACTGGTTTCAAAACTACTTAAAGTATAAAAGTAAAAGTAATGTAAGGGTATATTAAAGAAGCATATATGTGTACTATTGAGCATTAACATGTGTTAATATAAATATATTAAAGAACCATATATGTGTACTATTGAGCATTAACATGTGTTAATATAAATATATATGTGTACTATTGAGCATAACATGTGTTTCAGAGAGCAGCAGATATGATGACTAGTTGCCTATAAGTATTGTAATGGTGCAAAAAGTCAAACTTCATGTTCATGTTATCATTTATCCTAACCTTTATTGGAATGTACATCCAAGTTTAGTTGCAGGAATCTGAGGGAACGGATGTAAGAACAAAACTGGACAAGAACATCTGAAACAACCACAACCAAATTCACTCTATCCGGATGGAGCAATTTAACTGGATAGTTTTTATTAAAGGCCCAAATGAAATAGAGTAACAAGGCTGTTTTTAAAATGTAAGGAGTAAAAAGTACAGATAATTGTATGAAAATGTAAGGAGTAAAAGTAAAAAGTCGTCTGAAAAATAATTACTCCAGTGAAGTATAGATGACCAAAATTTATACTTAAGTAAGGTAACGAAGTATTTGTACTTCGTTACTTGCCACCTCTGTGTGTGAGCGCTGGAGGTCGGAGGTCAGAGGTCGAATGCTCGGGTCTCCACGGCTGGAGGGGACGTGGCCTGGGTGTGCTGGAACCGCCACCAGAGAGAAGGTGAAACCACAGCCCGTCTGAGGAAGAGAAGCTCGGCGTCTGATCCGGGCCGTGTTTACGGCTTCGATCCAGGCCGAACGGTTCGGGAGAATTCTGCTGAAATATTTCTGTCCCACAAGAAAAGCAGCATAAAAAAATTCCAGCTACGCATTTATATGAGTTTGTGTTGATGAGTTATAATTTATGTAAGAGTTTAGTGTGTGTGTGCGTGTGCGTGTGCGTGCGCGTGTGTGCGTGTGTGCGTGTGCGTGTGCGTGTGCGTGTGCGTGTGCGTGTGCGTGTGCATGTGCGTGTGCGTGATGTGTGTCTCTGTGTGAGTGTGTGTGTGTGTGTGTGTGCGTGCGTGCGTGTGTGTGTGTGCGTGCGTGTGTGTGTGTAGCTCCGCCCCCTGCCGTGCGGTCACTGCTCACAGTACAATCGTTGCCACGACGATGGGAATCAGGAAAAACAACATGAAACAGTTTAAGAACGTGTCAGAGAGAGAGAGATTATCTCACTTCCTTCACGGCTTGTCATGCGACGAGGCCTTTCCTCTCGGCCTGACGGGACGGCAGAGGTGTAGTCAGCAAAACTCACCCATACGGCACCTCCATCCTCAAGAATCAGCCATTTAAAAGTTATTAGGGCCCGAGCACTGACAGTGCTAGGGCCCTATTGTATCTGTAGGAATTATTTTCCTCGTTTTTATTTTTATTTTTCCAACGAAATGAGGGCCTTTTTTCCCCCTAAACGTGCCCCAAAATTCACCAAATTTTGCACCAAGCCAGACCTGGTGATAAATGTGATATTTCATGGTTTACATTAATGGGCGTGTCCTAACGGCTCAACAGCGCCCCCTAGAAAACTTTGTGCCTCAAGCCCCACAATACGGTTCGATGTACATATACACACCTGTATCATGGTGCAACTTTAAAAAAAAAAGTCTCTTGGAGCCATGGCTCAAACCCAACAGGAAGTCGGCCATTTTGAATTAATCGCGTAATTTTGGCGCAATTTATGCCATTTCTTCGGCAGTTAATACGGCCTGAACCGTAACCTGCACCCAGGTGTGTTATACATCAAAATGTGCGTCTCCATCCTGCGACACCACGCATTACTTTTCTCAGTCAAAAGTGTTACCATGGCGATGCTAGACGCCAAAAAGCGCACCCCCCTTCATCTGATTGGTCGATATGTGATAGTTTCTTTTTTCTGCAATAACCTTTGAATGGTTTGACATAAAGACTCATGGGTGGTGTCATCGGACATGGTTTTGAGTCCTTGACCTTTATTGATGGAAATTGCATGTGCGAGGGCCCGTTCATCGCTGCTTGCAGCTTTAATTTTTATTTATTATTACATCATCCAGAACAACTCTGGGTGATTTTTCCCTTCTATTTTTCTCCCAGCGACAGTAAATAAGACGTCATTGCTTTGATAAGGAGATACACGTCAACTATTTCTATTTAAAACTCAAAAAGGAAATAAATAAAAAACAAAAATCAGAAGCTACCAGACTTTTCAATTGAGAGCATAAGGATGACGAGCTCCACTCGTGTTGTGCAGCGAGTGGTGCTGTGTAACTGTTTGCTGACATCTTTAGATGAGAGTGGAGATACAACAGATAAAGCTCTGCCAGATGTTTCCTAGAATGGGAAGAATTTCCGCAGCGGCACGCTGTGGTCCGTCCATAAATACATCTCCTGCACGCCAGGGCGGCCGTTCAAAGAGCCGGCTCCCTTACATAATATATACTTTAGAGGAGTGGGCGTTGGCGTGTGTGTCTGTCGGGGGGGGGGTGTGGCTTCAGGGGAAACATCAATCGTGAATGTTTTTGAATGATGTTTCACTTTATTTCCCAGGGAGGTAATAGAGCCTTTGATATCTTTCCTTTTGGATGATTAAAGAAGTAAAGACTCCCGAGAGACTCGGCCGGCAGCTCATCTAGGTCACGGTCGTCTGACAATTAATCAGGTCAGACAATATAAGAGCGTAACGGTGCAGAATAACCTTCACGCAGAGGAGTTTCAACGCTTTATAAGCTATTTCATCGTAGTAGGGGAGAACTGTCTCAGCTGATGATGCTGGGGACGCTGCAGCCGCGACCCCGTCGCGACCCCGCCGATAGGGGGGGACAAACGGGTCTGTTGTCCCGGGCCCAGGGTAGGGGGGGGGGGCCCAGAACTTGGCCCTCATTAATTTAAAAAAAATATATATTTTTTTATCCTCATTGAATTATGGAATCATTTTTCAAAATGTTTCAAAATATGCCTATTTGTGGAAAAAATATGTAGTATTTGAGTTACATAAAAGCTTATTTGTTTTCTTCCTAATTGTGTTTTTTTTTTTCATCTTAGCTCCCTCCCCTTACCCCCCTAGGCTGCACTTGTAAATAAGAAATTTGTTCTTAAATTGCTTGCCTGGTTAAATAAAGGTTAAATAAAAATTTTAAAAAAAGTGTCACAAGGTGTGGTTGTTGAGGACCCAAACGCAGGAGAGCAGGAGGCAGGAGTTTGGAACAAAACAGGATTTATTGAGCAAAAACAAAACCAAAAACGCTGCTGGGCAGGATCAAAAGCAGAACAAAAAACTGGAATCCAAAAACTACAAGGAGACATGGAGGGAGCAAACAGTACGGACCGACAGGGAACAAAGAAATGACAAGACCAGATATACACAGGGGATAACGAGACACGACGAAACACAGGTGCAGACAATCAGGGCAGATGGGACACAGGAGGGACAGAACTGAAACTCAAACTGGGGGGAATGTCAAACCCTGACAAATTGTCCTCGTGATCAAGAACCCCCAACACTAAAATGGTTTGGCCGCTGATCAACATTTGATGTTATCATTTAATTCAACCATTAGAATGGTCAAAATGTCCGGTCAGCACAAGTCCGGTGCTCAGAAAAGAAGAGAAAAGAGAAGAAGAGAAGAAGAAAATAGAGGCCTCAGAGATTCTCTACACAAATATTTTAAAAAGGTGGTGACGGTGAAGCTGGAATTAATAAAGTCAGCGTAGAGCAAGGTAAGAAACAGTTACAACCTTTACCAACCTTTAACTTAACCTAACTGGCTAGCTCTAATGCTAACGTCCATTAGCTTGTATAAAAACCTGAAGAGCAGAGGGAGAGGAGAGGAAGAGGGAGAGGAGAGATCCGGATGCAGGGGGGCCCGTCTTAGATTATTTTGTCCGGGTCCCCGGCAGGACTGTCAGCTGACCTGCCCGTCGCAGCGAGCCTTGCTGAGTTGTGCCATCGGCCCTGAAGAAAGGAGGAGCGTGCTTGAGAACGGCGGACGGCCTCTTGGCCGGACCGTGAACTGCATCGCTCCTGGCCGGCGTCCAGCGCAGAAACCCTTCACTCCTCCAAACCCTACTTTTGGATATTAAAGGAGCTTGAGGCAGGATTTATAGAAATAATTCGTAAACGTTTTAAGTTTTCTAGTAATAATGTCAGATGAAGCGTTCCAAACCCAAAAGAATGTTTCCTCTAGTGTATCTCTCTGTTGCCTTGAACAGGCTGTTGCTGCAAAATGTGCTGCAATTCGGTCCCGAATTTCCTGCGCTGTCCTGCGGATGTGACGTCACATGACGCTGCATGCACGTTCTCCCCGTTCTCCCGTGCCGGCTTCACTGTTGGCTGCAGTACCCCCAACGGCCGTCGTGGTGAAGGGTGGCGCTAGAGAGTCTCATTTCTTAAAAGGAGCCTCACTTTTTTTAAAGTAAAAAGAGTCTTACTTGCACATTACAAGGATATCTTGCACATAGCTGTCAGCAAACAGGCATTATTCAGCCACGTCTACTATAATAAATCTACATTTGCAGTCATTTGTTTTATGTATTTATTATTTTCTTTAACCCTGCAGAAACATGATAGGTGCAGAGTTGCAGTTTTTTCACCTTGGGGTTGAGTTTTACACGTAAAAACGACACGGCTTCTTCAGCTTGATCAGCGACATCCACGGTTTAGGAGGTCAACAAAGCTGCACATTTTTATTTCATACAATAAAATCCATCCTTAGCAGCTGGGAAACCCGTTCAAGATTGGATGCACATGAGACACGTCTCTTTTACTTGAACAGATTTAGCTCGTCATGTTAGGACAAAAGTTCTTCTTCTTCTTCTTCTCCAAAATGTAACTGACACATTATAAATATATTGTGCTTGACTAAATGAAAACTTTCACAAACTGAAACCTTTTTGGCAGAACCGGTCCGGCGTGGGGCGGCGTGGTGATCCGGTCAGCGCCGGGGCCTCACGGAGAGAAGCTTGCTTGTTGAAATCCCAGCAGGATTCCTCCCGTGCCGAGGTTGGCGTGTTCCCCCCGCGCTGCTGCAGGTTTTCTGCAGGTTTTCTGCAGGTTTTCTGTAGGTTTTCTGTAGGTTTTCTGCAGGTTTTCTGCAGGTTTTCTGCAGGTTTTCTGCAGGTTTTCTGTAGGTTTTCTGCAGGTTTTCTGCAGGTTTTCTGTAGGTTTTCTGCAGGTTTTCTGTAGGTTTTCTGCAGGTTTTCTGCAGGTTTTCTCCAGGTCCTCCAGCTTCCTCCCAGGATCAGATATCAGGTTGCATCCTTGAGTGCACGTAGATGTGAAAAGCACAGCTGTTAGATGCATGTAACTGACCCTTTATCATAATTTGAAGGTATAATAATCCACGTTGGGGTTGAGTTTGATCAAACCTCCCTAAAGGACGCCAGTCTGACTCCTGAATACGTTTGGCGCCGTCTTATCTGAACCTTTCAGGTCTTGACATTAAAGGTATAGTCTGTGATCGTATTCAAAATCATTTATTGTACTGGGTGAAAAGGCAAAGGTTAAAAATGTGTCACAAGGTCAAGCCGTTCAGGGGCTCACTGTCTTATTCAAAGACTGTCCTCTAGCGCTCCCTCTTGAATCCACAGCGGTCAGGCCGACGCCAACAGGAATCCCTCTGCTACACACCTCCAGTCCACACTCTTTGACCCTGGAGCAAAGAAGAACAGCCAGCAATCTGCCCTACAACAACAGGATATTTCATTGGCTATCACGAAGTGGTTCGGCTTGCAACAGCCAGTGTATTGGTTGGAGAAACTCACAGCTTTTAGGCAGAAGTTCCTACTTCTGCCACTAGCGTCCAAAGGCCTCCAATACACTGCTGCGTCCGCTTTCCGGTCCGTCTGGGTCCACCGGGGGCTCCCCAACCACCTGGGCCCCCCAACAAACTGGGCCCCCCAACAAACTGGGCCCCCGTGGGCCTCTGTCCGTCAGTCCATCCCCCTGCTTGAATGTCTCTCTGTGAATATCTAGGGGGAAGGAAACCCTCCCCCGGTTCACCATTGGTCTGGGCGGGCCAGCCTGCAGTAGTTCATTGGCCACTGCAGCTGTCAGTCAAGATCCAGTTCCTGCCTCAATAATGTTCAGCTGTGTCTAATCAACTCAAAAGGTAATTGCATGTCAAACTCAAAACACAGAAAAAGGGTTTTCAACAATAACAGTAACTAAACAAAGCAACAAAAACATGCATGCAAGTAAAATGTTTAACACAATTCCAAAACAATAAATAATTAAAGCTGCAAGCAGTGATGAACGGGACCTCGCGCGTGTAATTTCCACCAATTGAGGTCGAGGACTCAATACATAGACTTCCTGTTGGGTTTGGGCCATGGCGCCAAGAGACTTTTCTTTAAGTTGCGACATGATACAGGTGTGTACCGATGTTCGTGCATCTACGTCAAACCGTATTGTGGGGCTTGAGGCACAAAGTTTTCTAGGGGGCGCTGTTGAGCCGTTAGGCCACGCCCCTTTTTGACACTATTAGAATACGTAATTTTCGCCACGTGGGACGTGCGTGCCAAGTTTCACAACTTTTCGAGTAAGTTATGCGCCTCAAAAACGCGATTGTTTTCGGAGAAAATAAGAATAATAATAATAATCTTTACGATTTCAATAGGGCTTCGCACAAGCCTTGCTGGTGCTCGGTCCCTAAATATACAATTAAACACAGCATGACACTCAGAATGACATTAACACTGACCTTAAAGATGTTTTTGTCTGCTTGAATCGTAAGAATGAATCATCCATTATACCTTAAAGTCATAAATGCTTCTTCTGTTTCATCATCATTCTGCACCGAGAAGCCTTGTGTATGTTTTGACTCTTTTACATGCAATTGTTTAATTAATTTACCGAATTAATTTACTTATTCTTGGTGACTTAGATGCTCAGTTTTCAGTCCAGTTATTCACCTAGTTGGAAATAACGTGACAGCATTTGATGGGTTTTTCCAAAACATGTAGCCTTGTCATTATTTGAGGTTTCAGAAGACTTATTTC
>NC_084588.1:53913314-53958314 GCF_033807715.1 Cololabis saira | reverse complement strand
TATGGACCAATCAGATGAAGGGGGGCGCGCTTTTTGGCATCTAGCGTCGCCACGGTAACACTTTTGAAAGAGAAAAGTAATGCACGTAGTTGCATGATAGAGACGCACATTTTGATGTATAACACACCTGGGTGCACGTTACGGTTCGGGTCGTATTAATTCTCGAAGGAATGGCTCATATTGCTCCAAAATTATGCGATTAATTCAGAATGTTCAAAATGGCCGACTTCCTGTTCGGTTTCGGCCATGGCGCCAAGAGACTTTTCTTTAAGTTGCGACATGATACAGGTGTGTACCGACAGGTGTGTTATGGGGCTTGAGGCGCAAAGTTTTTTCTGTCTGAGCCATTTTGCCACGCCCATTAATGTAAACCATTAAATATCAAATTTTTCGCCAGGCCTGACTTGTATGCAAAATTTGCTGACTTTTTGGGCACGTTTAGGGGGGCAAAAAGGCCCTCCTTTCGTCAGAAGAAAGAAAGAAAGAAAGAAAAAAGAAAAAAGAAAAATTCCTACAGATACAATAGGGCCTTCGCACTGAAGGTGCTCGGGCCCTAATAATAACTAGAAAATTTCAGGAAATTTTGATATGGGCATGCCCTACTGCCCATTCGTCCCCTCTCGCTGCTTTGGTTTGGGGCTGTAGTGGTTGTGTTTGTGGTGGTTCTATGTCAGTTTGAGGTGTTTACGGTTGTATTGCATTCATTCCTGTGCTCCCAATAGTTATTAATTGGGCGTGCTTTCTGGCGTCTAGCATCCCCACGGTAACGCTTTTGACTGAGAAAAGTAATGCGCATTGAGGCACGATGGAGACGCATCTAATGATGTATGCCATGCATGGGTGCACGTTTCGGTTCTGGCCGCATTAAAGGTATTCTATGCAACAAATTCCTGATTTGGGAGAGCTAGCAAGAATTTTGAAATTTTGAAAATGGCACCTCCTCTAAGCCCCGCCCCCTCCTCTAAGCCCCGCCCACTCCTCCCCCTCCCGTCAGCGCTCCGTCCAAAGCCACGCCCCCACAAACTTTGGGGAACGCGCATTTGCAGGAGTTCAGTTTTCCAGGACATTTTGGACAAAACTACCCCATGTCTCGTTCACCTGTAAGCGAGGCCGGTTTTAGGGGGGGCTGTGCCCACCCAAACGTGCATCCTGCCCACCGGCGTCTCCATCCCGGCGAGAGCGGAGAGCGCCGGTGCGGCTGGCGGAGCGCTGCGGTGCGCTGCAGGATCTAGAGCCACGGCTACGCCGTAGGCTACGCCGTAGGCTACGGCGTAAGCTACGGCGTACCCTACGGCGTAGCTGTGGCAACAGAGCCTGCACGGCACCGCAGCGCTCCGCCAGCCGCACCGGCGCTCTCCGCTCTCGCCGGGATGGAGATGCCTCCATCCCCACGGACCCCCATACAGCTTCCGAGCCGGAGCTGCTGCGGCTCTTCACGTGTCCCCGCGGGCTGCTGCTGCTGGGCAGAGAGTCCTGCAGCAGCAGCCCGGACTAACGGCTCCGCTCCCCGCGTTCACCCACACAGCGGGGACCGAGCTGCTCTGGAAATAACTACATAATAACTACATACTGGGGGTCCGTGGGCAGAGGGGAGGGGGGGGTTACACTGGGACACTGTGAGCCCAGGACGACCCGTGGGAAGTGGACATGGTGGGGCTGCAAGCGAGTGCGAGCATGGGACAGGGCGGGGGGGCGGGACTTAAAATGAAGGCATCTGATTGGTTCTCTCCCTTCCTGCCAAGCCTCTGGTCTTCTGACCAATCCGTTTCATTGGGACCGAATGGGCGGGGCTTAGAGGTGCCTCTTTCAAATCTTGCTAGCTTTCCAAAATCAGGGATTTGTTGCATAGAATACCTTTAACGGACGAAAAAAGAGTGCGGAATAATAAGAGAAGGGAAACCCTTTCTGTATACTAATATATTGCCTTCATTTTTCAGGTTTTTCCGGCCGTGTTTCATTTTTTGGGGGGTTTTTTTCTTCCACATCAGAGCGGGGTCATGCTGTACACCCGCTGGTGCACAGTGGGACTTTTGCAACTTTAGCTTGTTAGCAAAATGCTAGCAAAATTGCCCTTTGGGCCATTCTGGACGATTGCAATATGGTCATGCCATTACTTGCATGCCCTGGTGTTGCATCCCATAATGCAATGCCCATAATAATAATTCCTACGCGTGGTTCTTGAAAAACCAAGACTACCGATGTCTGAGTTCAAGTTGGAGTGAGGACTGTCTGAGAAAGCTGAGATTTTTTTTTAAATAGAACAAATAAGGGACATTCCCTGCATTTTGAGTAGTTGGAAACTGGTACCGTACGGGGACGTCGTAGCTGCATTGGCCACATTTCCAGCCCGGTTTGCCTCTGGTGGCGCTGATGTCCTGCATGTTCAGTAATTCCAACCTGCCGGGAAATTACAAACAAAAAAGACAAATCTGCAGCTCATCTGGTCCTCTAATCTGATATTCAGCACCTATCGCGCCGTAATGATCATCTGAGCCTGTTGCTATCTCCGTGCCGTGCTGGAATCGCTCATGCAAATTGCTATCTGTACTGTGCAAATGAGGACCCGGTGTCTGTTCTAGAGGCTTGATGGGTTACACAGATGACAGGACGATCAGTTAGCAGCGCCACCTTGTTTGACGCCACCTGAGTACGAGGACGCTGATAAAACAACATTTGTCTGATGTGCATAAACTAAAACGTTTATTTCAGCGTCATGGCGTCTCATCCTTTAATCTAGTTCACGTTTAGCCTTCATACCTGCCGTGCTGCAGAGTCACTGTCAATCACTTCCTCGTCAGCAATATTAATATACAGGACTGTCTCAGAAAATTAGAATATTGTGATTTTCTGTAATGCAATTACAAAAACAAAAAAGTCATACATTCTGGATTCATTACAAATCAAATGAAATATTGCAAGCCTTTTATTATTTTAATATTGCTGATCATGGCTTACAGCTTAAGAAAACTCAAATATCCTATCTCAAAAAATTAGAATATTCTGGGAATCTTAATCTTAAACTGTAAACCATAATCAGCAATATTAAAATAATAAAAGGCTTGCAATATTTCAGTTGATTTGTAATGAATCCAGAATGGATGACATTTTGCATTACAGAAAATAAAGGACTTTATCACAATATTCTAATTTTCTGAGACAGTCCTGTAGCTTTGGAGATGTGTGTCCCGGCTTCCTTTAACACATGCACATGTAACATCTTCACAGCTGAGTTACACAAGCCGTATAATGGCAGTTAAACTCCTGTATTCCCCCCCCCTTCTTTCTTAGAAACAACCACAGCTGATGAGACTCCACGCTGACACAGCCATGTGTTCAGTCACAGCAGAGATCGTTTGTGACAGTTAAAGCGGCCACTTACGCCGCTGCTGCTGTTGCACACTCACAATCCTGCAGAATAAAACCCAGAGACGGGTTTTCTATGGAGGATTTTTTGTGCCAAAATTAAATAAATAAATACATCATTAATTAATTAAAAATTTTGTAGTAGAGTATCCAAACCAACGTAAAGGTGAATAGCGCCACCTAGTTTATCGGAATGTGTCCACAAACCCTGCAACAATCCATTATGTGGATTGGATTAGCCTTGACTTGATGTGCAGGGGAACCAATCAGGTGTTTGGAATCCGCCCACTGAGTTTGACGAGTGAAACTGACAGTTTTACATTTACATTTCATGATTCAGCAACACGAAATCATTAATTAAATGTGTCATTAATTAATTAAATGCAGTTTTACATTTCATGATTCACACGCAACACGAAATCATTAATTAAATGTGTCATTAATTAATTAAATGCAGTTTTACATTTCATGATTCACACGCAACACGAAATCATTAATTAAATGTGTCATTAATTAATTAAATGCAGTTTTACATTTCATGATTCACACGCAACACGGAATCATTAATTAAATGTGTCATTAATTAATTAAATTCTGAAATAATAAATATATTTTTTACTTAAAATGAATTGTATTTTAATTAATTAATGACATATTTAATTCTAATTCTAATTAATTAATGACACATTTAATTAATTAATGATATATTTCATTCCCATTTTAAACAATTAATGATATATTTATTTATTTAATTTTGGCACAAAAAATCCTCCATAGTATTCTGCCACAGCAGTTCAATCTCTTATTGTGACATTTCCAACCAGCCTGCTTTCAAAAGCAGGTTTTAAATGTATTTGTGCACGATCACCTGTATCATTATGAAACTAAACCCACACAAAGGTTTCTGCTTAAGCAGCACTTTCTCTTTTTTTTCCCCTTTTTGCATATCTTTGCTATTAAAGTTAATGGTTTTTGAATGTGTACTTTACAGCCAGTGGTTTTCCTCTGAACTTCAACCAGCTGAGACTTGATATCTATTTCATCTCCTCCATTTACCCGAGTAAATGTTCTTACCTCAGAAAATATACTGTTTTTTTTTCTTCAAAAGAAAATCAGCGAGCAGCTTTACCATAAAGTTATAGCAGAAAGAAAAACAGTTGACATAATTATATTTGAGTCAGCGCTGGATAGATGGCTATCTATTTATGTCAGCATGACACATTTCTATTTAATTTGTTCATTTCTATGTTTTCATTCCTCTGGGATGAGAAATGAATGTTTGGATTCGGTTAAACGGCAGTCAAAGAAGCTGCGTGAAAAAATTCACTTGATTTTCTTTCTTCTTTTTTACGCTTTTAGTCTGTGAACGTGTCAGAAAACATTTGCATTACAAGACCTGTTACAACATTACATGAAGTTTTGTACTTAGCACTCAGGTCATTTCAGGACATCAGGGGAAAAAATCACATCAGGATGTATTAAATATATATATATACATATATATATATATATATATATATATATATATATATATATATATATATACATATATATATATATATATATATATATATATATATATACATATATATATATATATATATATATATATACATATATATATATATATATATATATATATATATATATATATATATATATATACATATATATATATATATATATATATATATATATATATATATATATATATACAGAGCCGCCTGGGAGATTTGCGAGGCCCTGTGCGAAATGGCTGGGGGGGGGGTGGCCCCTCGTATAAAATTTTTGGGGTTTTTCGGGTCGGATTGGGTGTCTATATGCGCAATTTTAACTCTCCAATTATCAAAATACTGGATACCTTCCCCTGCCTCATCATCATCTCTTGCCTCGACGCGGGGCCCCACGGCTGCTTGAGACCCGGTCGGATCGGTGATTTTTGTAACAAA
Organism: Cololabis saira; assembly: GCF_033807715.1. Lineage (NCBI taxonomy): Eukaryota > Metazoa > Chordata > Actinopteri > Beloniformes > Belonidae > Cololabis > Cololabis saira. The sequence continues at coordinate 53,953,002 of NC_084588.1, read as the reverse complement.
TTTATCAAACGAGCCTTTCAGAGAGGCATTAAACTCTTCCATTTTCTTTAGTTTTTTTCTTTTTTCATCCTCTGATGGAAATTTCCTGAATCTGTCTCGTTCTCTCGACATTGTGTGACAGTTTGTTCCAACTCCACCGTCTGGATCAGAGCAGCTTGTGTCTGCGCTTGGTCTGACGCAGTTGATTTGAACAACAGACACGCGCATCATTGCACATATATTTATTGATATGCACAGACTGGTACACATTTAGGTCTGTAATGGAACGTGACTGTTGATATTTATAAGGGAAAAAAGGAAAAAAAAAAAAAAATTGTTTTTTTTTTTAATTAAAAAAAAAAAAAAAAAGAAAAATGGTCCATAGCGCGAGGCCCCTTGCAGTCGCACGGTTCGCTCACCCCTTGCGCGGCCCTGATTATAGTCATTATTAATATAAACGTCAGCGGCGTGATTGAGGCCTCGCCCTCACATATAGACAGGAAGTAGCAGCTAAAGTCACTTCTGTTCAGGCACATGTTCTGACCAGCGTCGCCACCCGTCCCTTAAAATACAGAATTGTTCCGTAATTGGGAATTAAAAGTTGCGTTCGTATTGAACCAATAGGGACTTATATTATGCTCTTATTTATTCATGTAATAATCTACAGGTGGAGGTCGGAAAATGTGAATATATTGCAAAACTTCATTCGGAGAAAATTCAACTAAAGGTGAAACAAATATATTATTTCCCACTACATGCAAAGTGAGATATTTCAAGCCTTTATTTGTTATCATTTTGGTGATTATGGCTCACAGTTTATGAAAACCCCAAATAAAAAATCGCAAAGAATTAGAATATTTTATGAAATCAATAAACAATTCAATCACCAAAATTATAACAAATAAAGTTTCAATATATCTTGCTTTGCCTGTAATGAGACTATGTAATATATTAGTTTCACCTTTTAAGTTGAATTATTGAAATAAATTAACTTTTACACCATATTCTAGTTGAATTATTGAAATAAATTAACTTTTACACCATATTCTAGTTGAATTATTGAAATAATTTAACTTTTACACCATATTCTACATCTGGGCTGATGGACATACGTAGCATAGGAGGCTATTTCAGTTGCTATATGGTTGTCTGTACAGTCATGTAAGTTCACTGCTATTAAAGCACTTTAAACTTTAAATCAAAGCATTTAGTTTTTTCATATAAAATAAATACATTTCTGTGCAGTTTAGAAGTTTTGGGGATGTCCCTTTTTTTTGGCTCCTGCGCTGCTGAAATCGGGGCGTCCCTTATTTCAATCTCTTAAAGGTGGAAACCCTAGTTCTGACGGTCGGTCGGTCTGGAGAGTTCAGCCGTTACTTTAGAAATGATCTGGGTGACGTAGTCGTTGAAGCCCATTAACCTGAGTAAAAACCTGGGGAAAGCTGCCGGTCGTCCCCGGAGCAGGTCAGAGGTCAGAGGTCAGAGGTCAGACTGCACAACGCTGCATGAGCGCGCCACAACTCCCCACAGTGACGTCACTCCCTGAAAACCCCACACAGAAAGGTGAATCTCACTAAAATCTGTTTAAGCACATCAGGTGTAAAATGTTATGTACGGTCATCCACCTGAGTTGTAAGTACATAATATTAAAGGAGACCTATTATGGATCTAATCCCTATTTTAAACAGGCCTTGAATGTCTTAAAAACAAGCTTTTGATTGTTTTTGCTAAATAAATTAGAAATTCAGCCTCTGAGCCATGTCTTTATCTTCCCATTCTCTAACCTCATTATCTATGCAGGATTCTGAGTGGGCGGGGCTATGATAATGAGGCTCTGTGCTGATTGGCTGCCTGAATGACGCGATACACCGCTACGAAAAAATTCTCAACATTTGAACTTTTTTCTCGTCATTTTGACTTTTTTCTCAACATTTCAACTTTTTTCTCGAAATTGTACTTCAACATAAATTTTGACATTTCGACTTTTTTCTCGAAATTTCGACTTTTCTCGAAATTTCGACTTTTTTCTCGAAATTTCGACTTTTCTCGACCTTTCCACTTTTTTCTCGACATTTCCACTTTCTTTCTCGACATTTTGACTTTTTTCTCGACATTTCGACTGGCGGAGTTGATGTTGTTCCGGCCAGAGTTAGTTCTGCTCTTGTCATTCCGTAACTTTGTGGATCAGAATCTTATTGTCTCGTAGATCCACATCACACTGGACGATCATCCGGGCGGCTGTACAGACTCTGCAGAATCTGGTTGTTTCCTCCTTCTCTGAGTTGGCAGGCTGAGGGGAGACCACTTTATATATGTTAAAGCAAGAAATAACCACTTTATATATGTTAAAGCAAGAAAAAAACACTTTATATATGTTAAAGACAGAGAAAAACACTTTATATATGTTAAAGCAAGAAAAAAACACTTTATATATGTTAAAGACAGAGAAAAACACTTTATATATGTTAAAGCAAGAAAAAAACACTTTATATATGTTAAAGCAAGAAAAAAACATTTTATATATGTTAAAGCAAGAGAAAACCACTTTATATATGTTAAAGTAAGAAAACACCACTTTATATATGTTAAAGTAAGAAAACACCACTTTATATATGTTAAAGCAAGAGAAAACCTGTTTTTCAGAATAGGTCCCCTTTAACAGCCAAGGTTTTTATTTAGTTTTTATTATGGATGAACTTTTTTTTTCGCATGAATGCATGCAACTTATTTTGCTAATAGTGGATGTAAGGTAGAGACACAGGAAAAAGGTGTAATGTAAACACCTAGAACTCGAAGAAACAAATGCCATGAAAAAGTGTTTACACTTCAATGGGATGGTTTTCAAATGTTTCGTTTACTCCAAATTATCACAAAACTGTAATGGAAAAACTTTCTCGGCACGAGCAGCACATGAGTGAGCACATGACGGGCCAGACAGCAGGATGACCCTCCACACGTAGACGGAGGGGGAGCATTGGTTGCTTTTATCGTCTGCTGACTGTTTTCGCAGCCATTGGTCCAAAATTAAAGATGTTTTTGTCGAGATTAGATTGTCAGATTAGATTGTCCTTTATTCCTCCCTCAGAGGGGAAATGTGCAGCAGCAGTAACTCAACACACACGTGCAGGGAAAGGGTAGAAAAAGTAAAACATATTTAATTACAAAATATACACAGTATATACATTGGAATTAAAAATAAAAAGTAGTGGAGTACGGGAAAGAAAGAAAAACAGTGCAAGGAAAAGCAGGTGAGATGTTTATGAGGTAGACAGATATACATGTTGTTTTTGATGAAGAGAAGTCTCGCAGGACAAGAGTTATAAATTACGCTAATAAAAAGATGATATTTTACAAAGATTAGACTTTTTTGCATGACTGTCCATAGAAACACCGGCCACCCACATCGGTACCGGGAGACGATTTCAGAATCGTTGGTTTGGTTTTTACACCGACATCCTCCGACTGATCTGGATCAGAGTGAAATTCTTCTGATTTCCAGGTTTAAACTTAAGAATACAAGTTTAATGTCTGAATATTCTCGAGATGGTCAAATAATTTACTCATTGTTTGGGTTGAAAGAATTAACCAGATTTGTTCATATCTACTTTGTGTCTCCCACTAGACCTCACTGATACAAATATTGTGCTTGATCTACTTAAAAAAAATAAGTCAACTTTTTGCATGAGATTATTATGTAGATCAAGAAAGACTAGTCTTTGTATAAACTACTCAATTTTATGTATGTAAATAATACATTTTGCAAGTACAGTCAACTTAATTGTGTTAAGTTTACTTTATTTATCAAAATTAAGTTCACTTTAAAAAGAAAAAAAAAGAAAAAGGAAGAAAAAAAAGGGAAAAAAGAGAAAAAAAGGAAAAAAATAAGAAGAAAAAAAGACAAAAAAGAAAAAAAGGAAAAAAGGAAAAAAAGAAAAAAAAGGAAAAAAAGAAAGAAAAAAAATTAAGTTGACTTTACTTGCAAATGAATTTTGTACATACTAAAAATTAACTAGTTTATACAAAGACTAGTCTTTCTTGATTTACATAAAAATCTCATGCGAAAAAGTTGCCTTAATTTCTGGTGTTCTATTTAAACAAATAAAACATTTTTTATCTAAACGTTGGTCAATCTGCCCAATAGATTACATTGTTAAAGGAAAAGTAAATTTTACATAAATACTGCTTGTTAAGGAAAAAATGCACAATGTCTTGTTTTTAAAACAAATGCAGATTAAGTTCAAAACTAGATGTATTCATGTAAAGCTACAAACTTCATCTTTAATTGTTAACATCACAGATTTAAATATGTTATATTTACATGCACTTAGATTTATTTTTTCAGTGCTGCTACATGACACCGGTCAAGAAAATAACTATCGTCAGGCATCGGGACAGTTTCTTCACACAGAAAAACGATTAACACCTCGAGTAAAATAAGTATAATGATGCTAAACTGCAGGAAAATACAGTTTTCTTTGGTAAATACATGACATGTTTAGTTCCTGTGGTTCTGCTGGACGTACGTCGAAGAAAACGATGCAAGTCTGTTGTAACTTTTTCAAGGCATCCTTGAAAAAGTTCTATGAACGAAACGTTGGCCTAATAAACAAGTGTACGGGGAGAAGAAGATGTGCGGGAGTTTTCTTTTTAAATAATTACACAACATTAAAACTATCAGTGACATCAGGAGCTCTGGCAGTTTAAAATCACATTTACTGCCTTATTGAGCATCTTCTGATTGTCTTGGTGTGCCTTCCAAGATTTGTCTTATTTAAAAACTAAGACGTTCTGTTCTCTTAAAATAGTCCATCAACACACAGTCATGTTGTATGTTGTTAGTTCACTTCTGCTTGTAGTTTTAGTCACTTTATAATCTGCCCTCACCTTTTACCAAAGATGCAACACCGGCCTTCAAATCTGCCCAAATGAGACACAAAGGCTTTGTCCCAAAACTCCCACTACCCCTACTTTTCATCCCTACCCCTACATTTTGCACGTTTTGCCGTAGTGGTTCCCACTTCCTCTTTCCACTTAGGGGGAGTGAAGAAAACTAGTGTAGTGGTTATGAATCTGTCCCTACAGGATCCAGGGATTTCCGATCCTCACTAGTTTGATCTAGGGACAAAAAAATTTTCCAGAATGCTTTTCGTCGTCATTTGCGGACTGAATCCAAAAAAAAACAAAACATGGCGGACATTTCTTATTTTTTAGTGAATAAAATCAATATTTTGAGTTAGTTTCTGCATAAAAATGCGATTACATTTCTAGCGAGAAATATATATTTTACTTTCATAATATTCACTCAGTGAATGTACATAATCACTAGTTTGCCCGTTGTTGCAAAGTCTTTTTCAAACCTCGCCAGAATAAAGGCTGATTTATGGTTCTGCGTTACACCAACTCAGAGCCTACGGCGTAGGTTACGTACCCTACGCCGTAGGTTCTGCATCGATTTAACGCGGAACCATAAATCAGCTCCCGAGCCGGCAGGCAGAAATCTCCAAATTTTCGGAGCAAATTTCTTAACAGGCGTAGCTACAACTGTTAGATTTCATCTATTAAACCAACATTTATCTTCCTAAATGATTTATTTCAGCCAGTGGTAATTCTCCACAGAGCTGCAGGTTTCTCCCCGGGACGACGGTGCAGGTTGACCTGGCAATCACGTCTGTACTCCGGCTGCTGCTGCTGTTACCATGGTAACAGCAGCAGCAGCTGTTACCATGGTAACAGCTGCTGCTGCTGTTACCATGGTAACAGCAGCAGCAGCTGTTACCATGGTAACAGCTGCTGCTGCTGTTACCCAGGGCCGGCGGCTCTTCTAATCTCCAAAAACATCGGGTCAAATTTCTTAACAGGCGTTATTTGGATAAACTGAGCCCAGGTTGGGGATCTTAACGGTTACTTTTACGCCTGAAAAAATATTAAAACTCAAAGTGGCATATTAACAGCACTACAGCTGAAATTAAAACAGCTTTTGGTTCTCAGCTTCCTGATTTTAGTGGTGGTTCTGAAAGTAGGAGTAGTGGGAGTATTGGGACAGACCTGGGAAGATTTCAAGGGCCCTAAAATCTGTCCCTTCTTTTTTAGGGCTAGTGGTAGAAAGTAGGGGGAGTGTTGGGATTGGGCCAAACTGTGCGTAAAGAGGGGCACGGTGATGTCACCCTAAAGCAAGTTTTGTGGCACAAATTCATGTCCAAATCTGTATTTTTGTCTCATTTTTAAGAAAAAACCAGACATAGCAGTTTGGTTTAATCCAGAAGAGTCGTCATGAAGTAAACGTCTCTAAAGCCTGTTCTGTCAGCTCTTTCGCCTTGAGGTCGTTATGAATCAACTCGTCCTCAAAGTGAAAGACAAGCGAGGAAACTCTGTCATTCACAAAAACCTTCCATTCCCCTCGGGCCGGTCGTGTCTCTGAAACAGTTACGTCTCCACGGCAGAGCTGGTTTGGTCTGAAAGTAAAGAAATCAACAGACGTGTCAAGTAACAAAGTACAAATACTTAGTTACCTTACTTAAGTAGAAATTTTGGTTATCTATACTTCACTGGAGTAATTATTTTTCAAACGACTTTTTACTTTTACTCCTTACATTTTCATACAATTATCTGTACTTTTTACTCCTTACATTTTAAAAACAGCCTCGTTACTCTATTTCATTTGGGCCTTTAATAAAAACTATCCAGTTAAATTGCTCCATCCGGATAGAGTGAATTTGGTTGTGGTTGTTTCAGATGTTCTTGTCCAGTTTTGTTCTTACATCCGTCGCCCTCAGGCCCCGTTTCCACGGAGCAAAAACGCTGGTGTTTTCATGCGTTTTGTTCGTTCATTTACATGAAAACGGAGCTCAAAGTCTCCAAAAACCATCATTTCTGAAAACTCCGGCCAAAGTGTAGATTTTTAAAAACTCCGTCTTCACGTTTGCTTGTAAACGGAGAGAAACGGACATTTAGGCTTCAGAACGTCACATTATGAGACAGAAACGTCACCAGCGTCATGAGTGACACCTGTGGTTACAATTAGTTTGTAACCGTCAATATTTTCTTGTATTTTACCTGTTTTATATTCTAAAGTCACACTTAAAAGTAACTCCACTTCTCTGTCACTCCAAACCAAAGACTCTGGTTCCGTCTTGGAAGTAACTGCAGTCCAGGCTGATTTATGGTTCCGCGTTACACCAACACAGAGCTACGGCGTAGGCTACGCGGCGACGCGCGCCGTACGTAGGCTACGCCGTCGATTTAACGCAGAACCATATTATTCAGGCTTCACACGTGTCATTTGTTGATGTTTTTTTCCAGGATTCTGATTGGCTAGCATGACTTTATCTTCTCGTTACACTGCCCCCTGCAGGTTTGGCTGCTCATAGCACCTTAACAGATATTTATGCAGGTTTGTGTAAACGAGGATATTTTTCTTTTTTTTTGTTTTTTCGTTTTTGTAAATACCTGGCTACGTGGAAACGGGGCCACAGATTCCTGCAACTAAACTTGGATGTACATTCCAATAAAGGTTAGGATAAATGATAACATGAACATGAAGTTTGACTTTTTGCACCATTACAATACTTATAGGCAACTAGTCATCATATCTGCTGCTCTCTGAAACACATGTTAATGCTCAATAGTACACATATATGCTTCTTTAATATATTTATATTAACACATGTTAATGCTCAATAGTACACATATATGCTTCTTTAATATATTTATATTAACACATGTTAATGCTCAATAGTACACATATATGCTTCTTTAATATATTTATATTAACACATGTTAATGCTCAATAGTACACATATATGCTTCTTTAATATATTTATATTAACATGTTAATGCTCAATAGTACACATATATGCTTCTTTAAGATATTTACATTATACTAAGATACATTCATTTTCAATGGCTTTTTTATCCCTTACATTACTTTTACTTTGATACTTTAAATAGTTTTGAAACCAGTACTTTTATACTTTTACTTGAGTAAAAAACTTGAGTTGATACTTCAACTTCTACAGGAGTATTTTTAAACTCTAGTATCTATACTTCTACCTGAGTAATGAATGTGAATACTTTGGACACCTCTGTTGTGCAGAGACAGACCGTCCTGCACCGCCGGGCCGTCCTGCAGCGCCGCGCCGCCCCGCCCGCGCTGACACTAATGTGTTGTGTAGAGACACGGCGTCCTGCACCGCCGGGCCGCCCCGCCCGCGCCGACACTAATGTGTCAAACGCCAGAGAGAAACTTGCACAAGTCTGAGCCGCGATTGCTTGAAAGTGAAGTCATGAGTCACGCTGTGGGAACTGAAATGCAAAGCGGCAAATACCTGAACGTTTGCACACTTGCATCTGTGCAGGATAAACCCAGGCGTAAACGTGGACATTGTTGCCGCTGCACCCATGCGTGGACGCTTGTGCTCTTAACTCCCTCCTTAAATGCCCTATTCACACAATCTGAATTGATTTTCACGCATAGTTTGGCAGGTTTGTTGGTTTAAGAAATGCAAGCTTTTATAATGATATCAAACACTTTAAAGTTACTGCAACCTGTGGCTAAATATCCTGTCTCATACTTGGACGACCTTGTCATGCAACGGTAGCTGTTAGTGTCGCCACAGAGGCCTGGAGACTCGTATTTAAGTCCTGGAGACTCGTATTTAAGAGCTGGAGACTCGTATTTAAGAGCTGGAGACTCGTATTTAAGAGCTGGAGACTCGTATTTAACGGCTGGAGACTCGTATTTAAGTCCTGGAGACTCGTATTTAACGGCTGAATCAGCTGAATCAGGTGTGATTTTCTTTCGTTTCTTTTCGTAATCACAAACGCCGACTCCATAATCACGATCTCTGCCATGACTTAGGTTTTTCCTCATCAACACTCAGCAAAAGGATGTGAAATCTCCATTAAATTGATAGGGAAGTGATTAGGTAAAGATTGTATACGGCCGGACTTCTCCTCCACTCAGACACTTGTCAACGTTAGAACTGCTGATCGGTTCACCAGAGCTGCAGCAAGAGGGGATTGTTTTATTCCACTCAGAAAAAGTGCTTTCAGTCAGTCTGAGTTCTCTGTAAAAGCTGCACTAGAATGGAACTCCATCCCTGCAACGATCAGAGAACTGGACACTAGAGATGGGCGGTACGGACTAAAAAATGTATCACCATAATTTCTGGCATTTATCCTGATAACAATAAAAATGACGATTAAAAAAATACCAATTCAACTCCTTCCTCCTTTCCTTTCCTTCTTTCCTTCCTTCCTTCCTTCCTTCCTTCCTTCCTTCCTTCCTCCCTCCCTCCCTCCCTTCCTTCCTTCCTTCCTTCCTTCCTTCCTTCCTTCCTTCCTTCCTTCCTTCCTTCCTTCCTTCCTTCCTTCCTTCCTCCTTTCCTTTCCTTCCTTCCTTCCTTCCTTCCTTCCTTCCTTCCTTCCTTCCTTCCTTCCTTCCTTCCTTCCTTCCTTCCTTCCTTCCTTCCTTCAACACAGAACCATAAATCATCTTTACACAAAAACGTCACCAACGGGAATTTATCGTTTTTACCGCGAGATACAAATTCTTACCGTGAGGAATTTTTTTGACGGTACTCAAAAGCTCTGTCAGCACTAAAACTTAATTGCACCTTTCTGTACTTCTGTACTTTTCTGTACTTTCTGTACCTTTCTGTACTTTTTCTGTATTCTTACATCTGTCCAGGGACTACAGATGAAAATAGCCTCTTGGCTAACTCTGGCACATTTACAGCAATGTTTTATTGATGTGCATTGTCCCTGTCAAATAAACCAATAAAAAAAAACTACTGAAAGTGATGTTGATTTCTCATTTTCTAAGTGTAGTATTCCTCACAACAATGTTGATCCCGCTGGTTTTACATTTGAGATCTGAGATTGCTCTAAATCTGGAACGGCGTGAGCTGGAGATGGTGTGAGATTTCTGCTGACGTCGGCACCAGCTCTAGCGTTCATATCGCCCCCAGAAGATCAGTATGCGTCGTGACGTACAAGCACTTCAGGGAACCGGCAGATCCTGAACAAGGAAAAGGGTTTAAAAATACCTTTTTAAAAGTATCCAGGATGAACTGGTGCATTTTAAATGACAGTTGTAGCACGGTGAGTGCTGCGGGGGCCCGACCGAAAGGATAGAGAGGACACGGAGTTTAGTGCAGAACCCTTTATTTGCGGTTAAACACCGCCACACGTGCACAAGCACAGCATCCAACACGACATCAGCAGATTCAGCTTCAGTCTCCCACCACCTTGCTGCTGTCTGTCCAGCCCTGCCTTATAAGGCTGGCAGGGTGGGGAGGCTGACGGGCCACACATGTGACCCGTCAGCCTGAGTGGCTGCAGCTCCTCCACCCTGCCACAACAGTCATTCAGTTCACTACGGTGGCCGAGACCCGCCATGGCTGAAAATAAAGTAACGCTGCAAACAGAAACAAACGCCGCTGCAAATAAAATAAACGCTTAGCAAATAAAATAAACGCTGCAAACAAATAGAAACGCTGCTGCAAATAAAAGAAACGCTGCTGCAAATAAAATAAAAAACTACGCAAATAAAAAAGCCACAACGGAAGTGAATTACCGGGGACTGTTTTTGCCGATGCACCGGTGTTTTTATGTGAGAGGACACCAGTGTTGTTGTTTTTATCATTAATAATAATGCCAAGAATAATCTAAAGCGTGGGTAACAATAGTTATTTGGATGAATGTGAAGTTGAATCTGTGTGGTGTTCAGGGACTTCTCTACGGTGGCCGAGACCCGCCATTGCGGAAAATTAAAGAAACGCTGCAAATAAAAAGAAACAACGCTGCAAATAAAAGAAACGCTGCAAATAAAAAGAAACGCCGCTGCAAATAAAATAAACGCTTTGCAAATAAAATAAATGCTGAAAATAAAAACAAACGCCGCTGCAAATAAAAGAAACGCTGCAAATATAAAGAAACGCCGCTGCAAATAAAACAAACGCTTTGCAAATAAAATAAAGGCTGAAAATAAAAACAAATGCCGCTGCAAATATAAAGAAACGCCGCTGCAAATAAAAGAAAAACGACGCAAATAGAAAAGCCACAACGGAAGTGAATTACCGGGGACTATTTTTGCTGATGGACCGGTGTTTTTACGTGAGAGGAGAAGAAGACGAAGAGGACGTAAGTGAAAAGGAAGAAATAAGAAGAGCGAGGAATAAGAAGAACAACGAAGGAGAAAATAAGTGAAAAGGTTAGTGTTCAACGTCGCTACGTGTCATCTTTTCACAGTCCCCGGTAATTCACTTCCGTTGTGGCTTTTTTATTTGCGTTGTTTTTTTTATTTGCAGCATTTCTTTAATTTGCAGCGGCGTTTGTTTCTGTTTGCAGCGTTACTGTTATTTTCAGCAATGGCAGGTCTCGGCCACCGTAGTTCAAATATTAGCGACTTTTTTATCTGTTGGAACTACAACAATCATGGTTGAAACTCAGATTTGACATGAAGTACAAAAATCTCAATCATTTCTCATCTGGCAGACTGAGGGAATTGTTGTCGGCACATCTGTCTGTAACTTTATTTGAAGTGGCCCTGCAGGGCAGGCTGCGTGAGGATTCTCTTGTCACCACATGAACGTGACATCACTAATATTTCCTCATGAGAAATGTCTTTTCTCCGCCATCCAAGCAATATCCTCCAGTGCCAGGAGCACACGCTTATTTGGCGGCGGCAGGGCTGCAGATTGCAGACAGACCTGTTGTAGGTTTCTTGTTTGTTTCTTTTCCTGCAAGGATACAAGAGGAGGAGAGTTCTGCTCTGGTGTTTACGCGATGCACGCATTTCAAAAATGGGTGGATGACAAGCTGCGCTGCCCTGCAGGGATCAAAATTTATTTAAGATCGGTTACACCCATTGGCAACAAAACAACAATACACTCTTCTCTCTGTCATTCTCACACACACATCCACATCTCTGTGGATTCCTGCTTCAGCAAACGTGCATGCTCGCTGGCAGGCGTCGCGTTGCCGCACCAGCCGGGTGAGGTGTGGCAGCACCTGGGCGGTTTCTGTCGTGTCTCTTTAGCAGCCCGGTATCACGATCACCATCTTTAATCTCTGGCTGTGTGAGACCTTGGAGCGAACAAGCTGTTGGATTACTGCCCTGATTTATCACACATGCCGCAACGGCACAGATCTGTTCACACACTTCACCTGGGGTTGCGTAACAGTGATGTCCTTACTGCACATTTTTACAGATGTTTGATCACAACATTGTGTCGGTAAACTTCACAAACCACCGCGGCGCTGCCGGGTGTTCGGAGATTTCTTCCTACCGAAAATCTTTTCCTACCGTAGCGAAAAATTATAATAAATAAAATCAATCCAACCTTCTTGCTGCAGTTTAACCTTCGGTGGTCGGTCCATTTCCTGCTCTACCTGGTGATTTCCATCACTGTTTTTGGCACAAAAGTGAATAACTTTTCCAGCTGTTTAATACACCTGGAAAAGCACATTCACTCACACTCAGGCATAAAGTTTCATTTGATTTGCCCCTCAAACGTTTATGCATTAAATACTATCCATACAAAGTCTTTGTCTGTTGTCTGTTGTGCTATGGACCTTGTGTCCTTAATAAAGCGTATTATTATTATTATTAAAATACCGTATTTTCTGGACTATAAGCCGCACCTGTATATAAGCCGCACCCGCTCTATTTTTAAAAAAACAATAAAAAAAAGACATACAAGCCGCACCTGTATATAAGCCGCACCCACTTTTATTTTAAAAAAAAAAGATATGCAAGCCACAGATATTTCTGTTGTTAGATTAGATATTTACTACATGTACAGAAGGATTCTGAACTGTAAATGATGTACATGTTTGTACCTAAATAGATCTTTCCTAACAGAGTCTTTTAACACGGCAGCAACTTTGCTGATTAAAACGGGACAGAACCAAGAGAAAATAACCGCTATTTATTTATCTATTTATCTGTTTGAAATCTGCTTCTACTTCTATCTGCTAAAGAAGAAGTGGCATATTCTTCTTTGCATTTATTTTGTCTTAGTTTTGATTCTAATTCCGGTTAGAGCGCCCAGAGCGGTGGAAGAAAAATCCACAGAATAGCTGCACCTTTGTATAAGCCGCATGGTTCAAACCCTATGAAAAAAGTAGCGGCTTATAGTCCAGAAAATACGGTACAAGAAACTAGGGCTGGGCGATTTTGGACAAAAATAAAATTCCAATTTTTTTCTCTGAAAACACGATTTTCGATTTCGATTTTTTTGGTAAAACTACAAAAGACAATGGAATAAATTGTTTCAAATATTTTATCTTTATTTTTAAAGAAAAATAGCAAACAAATTTCCCTATTGGGAATGAAGTGCAATTGAAAGATTCTGTAAATCCTCCTTGAGTTTAGTAAAGTGACAACATTTAGAATTTTCTTGACCAAACAAAGATGACTAGACGAGCTCCGTCTGTAATGCAGCTGCAAAAAAGGAAAATCTATTTTTCCAATTTTCCTTTTTTTAACATCGTCTTGATGAATAAATCCGATTTAGATTTAAAATCGATTAATCGCACAGCCCTACAAGAAACTAACCTTTTCTGTTCCGCGGCGATCAGGTAGCAGGATATTATGATCAGGTAGCAGGATATTATGATCAGGTAGCAGGATATTATGATCAGGTAGCAGGATATTATGATCAGGTAGCAGGATATTATGATCAGGTAGCAGGATATTATGATCAGGTAGCAGGATATTATGATCAGGTAGCAGGATATTATGATCAGGTAGCAGGATATTATGGCCTTCTGAAGTCTGAAGTTGCTGCTATACCCATGCGCAGTCAACTCCAGTAGGAAAGAATTATGGGTAGGAAGAAATCTCAGAACACCGGACAGGTGTTGTGCCAAAAAGTGATTCCTGCCAGAATGTGATTTCTTGTGATTTGTGGCCGCGGGAGCGCGCACAGCAGCCCGTTGAGCGACAGCGCTAAAACGTCAGATTTTCAGATTATGAAGCTCAAGAATGAGATCAAGTCAGATTTAGGCAGAAACAACTTTTCATTTACTGTATTTGGCCTTCAATCCAGTTTTGGCAGGTAAAAATGCCTATTTTGTGTTGTAATGCTCCTTTAAAAGAGTTAAAAGTTAAAAAGTTAATTTTGATAACTTACTTTGCAAAAAAATGTATACTTTTATTTTGGAAGAATGATTCCCCTCCATCTTTTAAGACTTCCATTGACCAAATCACAGCATTTCTACCATTAGAAAAGCTAACATTGGAAAAAATATAACCGTGGCTTATAATCTTTTTCAAGAATTTTGGTTCCCATTATTTTCTGGCTTAGAGCTTCATTCATTGTAAACTTCATTGTACGCTGATTGCTGTTTTATTGCTGTAATTTACTTTATGTATCCTATGTATCTGTAGGTATTCGAGTTTTGATGCCTTTACTGTTACTTTTTTTTCTTTTTTCTTTTTTTACAGTTTATTTTTATTTATTTCGTGTGTATGTTTTTGTGGTTTTTTTGGGGGGGGTGGGCGGTGGGGCGGTGGGTTGTAGGCGAGATTTGGCTTGTGTGCACAAAAGAAAATTGTAAGACCTACTGTCATTTAGGATGTTTGTGATTGCCTTTCTTTTGTGAAATAAAAAGATATATAAAAAAAGATTTAAAGCAATCCTGTGAGCTCTAGTGTTTATATTATGAAGCTCAAGAATGAGATGAAGTCAACCTTACATTAACTGTATTTGACCTTGAATCAATTTTTGGCAGGTAAAAAGACCCATTTTCAGGGATAAATCAGATTCTGGCAGGAAATCACTTTCTGGCACGACACCGGCCTTCGGGGGGGGGGGTGTCAAACCTCACACATCCCTGTCACTCAGAGACGGATCGGGCGCTGGAACGCTTCCCAACGCACGTTAAGTGTGCAGGAGTTAATGCAGGAGTGAAAATCCTCCCCAGTGGAAGGAGTCGTGCCGAGGCGGCGGTGTCATCACTCTGTTCTCCCACTCCGGGTAATAAACCCAGTGTGTCTGAGCACTTGGCGTGCACAAATGATTAACTGGTGGCAAAGAGAACTGATTAAGGAGATAAAGCTTGGCACACAATAGCCGCGCTGCTACACGTGTACCTGAATAACCAGAGTCTCCTCACGCAAGGAATTTCTTCATCTCTGCTCATCGCACTGTTGTTTTCTTTCTATGCTTTCTATGCACGGCCTGTCAGTCAGCAGGAAATAACCCCCGTGTCCCGCGCTCAATCCCTCAGTGCATTTGAAGTTACAGTTCACCCCGGAAGAGCAATAATCTGCTGCTCACAGAAACACAGGGGTGATAGAAACCTGGAGCTCCGTGACGAGGATTCTGCAGCCGAGCCGGTCGCTCTCTGTCAGTACTTTTAATAAAAGCACCAAAGCAACTAAATATAGAAGCAAACACTTGTGCACTAGAGAGCTGATCGGTGTGTGCACTAGAGAGCTGATCGGTGTGTGCACTAGAGCTGATCGGTGTGTGCACTAGAGAGCTGGTCGGTGTGTGGACTAGAGAGCTGATCGGTGTGTGCACTAGAGAGCTGATCGGTGTGTGCACTAGAGACCTGGTCGGTGTGTGCACTAGAGAGCTGATCGGTGTGTGCACTAGAGAGCTGGTCGGTGTGTGCACTAGAGAGCTGATCGGTGTGTGCACTAGCACTAGAGAGCTGATCGGTGTGTGCACTAGAGAGCTGATCGGTGTGTGCACTAGAGAGCTGATCGGTGTGTGCACTAGAGAGCTGATTGTGTGTGCACTAGAGAGCTGATCGGTGTGTGCACTAGAGAGCTGATCGGTGTGTGCACTAGAGAGATGATCGGTGTGTGCACTAGAGAGCTGGTCCGTGTGTGCACTAGAGAGCCGATCGGTGTGTGGACTAGAGAGCTGATCGGTGTGTGCACTAGAGAGCTGATCGGTGTGTGCACTAGCACTAGAGCGCTGATCGGTGTGTGCACTAGAGAGCCGATCGGTGTGTGCACTAGAGCTGGTCCGTGTGTGCACTAGAGAGCTGATCGGTGTGTGCACTAGAGAGCTGATCGGTGTGTGCACTAGAGAGCCGATCGGTGTGTGCACTAGAGAGCTGATCGGTGTGTGCACTAGCACTAGAGAGCTGATCGGTGTGTGCACTAGCACTAGAGCGCTGATCGGTGTGTGCACTTGAGAGCTGATCGGTGTGTGCACTAGCACTTGAGAGCTGATCGGTGTGTGCACTAGAGAGCTGATCGGTGTGTGCACTAGCACTTGAGAGCTGATCGGTGTGTGCACTAGAGAGCTGATCGGTGTGTGCACTAGAGAGCCGATCGGTGTGTGCACTAGAGAGCTGGTCGGTGTGTGCACTAGCACTAGAGAGCTGATCGGTGTCTGCACTAGAGAGCTGGTCGGTGTGTGCACTAGAGAGCTGATCGGTGTGTGCACTAGAGAGATGATCGGTGTGTGCACTAGAGAGCTGGTCCGTGTGTGCACTAGAGAGCCGATCGGTGTGTGCACTAGAGAGCCGATCGGTGTGTGCACTAGAGCTGGTCCGTGTGTGCACTAGAGAGCCGATCGGTGTGTGCACTAGAGAGCCGATCGGTGTGTGCACTAGAGAGCTGATCGGTGTGTGCACTAGCACTAGAGCGCTGATCGGTGTGTGCACTAGAGAGCTGATCGGTGTGTGCACTAGAGAGCTGATCGGTGTGTGCACTAGCACTTGAGAGCTGATCGGTGTGTGCACTAGAGAGCTGATCGGTGTGTGCACTAGAGAGCCGATCGGTGTGTGCACTAGAGAGCTGATCGGTGTGTGCACTAGCACTTGAGAGCTGATCGGTGTGTGCACTAGAGAGCTGATCGGTGTGTGCACTAGAGAGCCGATCGGTGTGTGCACTAGAGAGCTGGTCGGTGTGTGCACTAGCACTAGAGAGCTGATCGGTGTGTGCACTAGAGCTGATCGGTGTGTGCACTAGAGAGCTGATCGGTGTGTGCACTAGAGAGCTGGTCGGTGTGTGCACTAGAGAGCTGGTCGGTGTGTGCACTAGAGAGCTGATCGGTGTGCACTAGAGAGCTGGTCGGTGTGTGCACTAGAGAGCTGATCGGTGTGTGCACTAGAGAGCTGATCGGTGTGTGCACTAGAGCTGATCGGTGTGTGCACTAGAGCTGATCGGTGTGTGCACTAGAGAGCTGATCGGTGTGTGCACTAGCACTAGAGAGCTGATCGGTGTGTGCACTAGAGAGCTGATCGGTGTGTGCACTAGAGAGCTGATCGGTGTGTGCACTAGAGAGCTGATCGGTGTGTGCACTAGAGAGCTGATCGGTGTGTGCACTAGCACTAGAGAGCTGATCGGTGTGTGCACTAGAGAGCTGATCGGTGTGTGCACTAGAGAGCTGATCGGTGTGTGCACTAGAGAGCTGATCGGTGTGTGCACTAGAGAGCTGATCGGTGTGTGCACTAGAGAGCTGATCGGTGTGTGCACTAGAGAGCTGATCGGTGTGTGCACTAGAGAGCTGATCGGTGTGTGCACTAGAGAGCTGATCGGTGTGTGCACTAGAGAGCTGATCGGTGTGTGCACTAGAGAGCTGATCGGTGTGTGCACTAGAGAGATGATCGGTGTGTGCACTAGAGAGCTGATCGGTGTGTGCACTAGAGAGCTGATCGGTGTGTGCACTAGCACTAGAGAGCTGATCGGTGTGTGCACTAGAGAGCTGATCGGTGTGTGCACTAGAGAGCTGATCGGTGTGTGCACTAGCACTAGAGAGCTGATCGGTGTGTGCACTAGAGAGCTGATCGGTGTGTGCACTAGAGAGCTGATCGGTGTGTGCACTAGAGAGCTGATCGGTGTCTGCACTGACAGGCAGATTCTGCAGGATCAAAGCACATGTTACTATTAACTGATCAAAGTTCGAAGGGCACGGCTGAAATACTTTTGGCAGTTTTGTGACACGAGATTCCGGATAGAAAAGTACGGCACATGAAAAGTGAATTAACTACATCATAGAAGCAGATATACTAATGATTGAGATCAATATTCTTATAGTCAGAGCCGAGCAACAAAGGGAAAACTTTATCTCTAATGTTATTTTTTTTAAAGGAGGAAATCAAAATAGATCCAAAGGGTTCGATACGTTTTAAAGAAGTGGATCTGATGTATAAAGTTTGACGTCAGAACCAGTGACTGCTGGTTGAAGGTTAGGAAAATGAGTAAAATAAAAAACGTTCATGCAAAGATGATAAAGTGTTTTTCTTTATTATCTTCTCAGAAATTAAACCATATAAAACTTGTTTTGTCTGAGGTAACCATGGTTACGGCGTGCTCAGCTGAGCTCGGCCTCTCCTAACTAGATTCAACTTTATTTATGAAGCACCAAAGTGCTGGACAAGTGACTGGAACAGGACAACGTAAAACATAAAACACATAAATGAAATACAACAATCATGGCGAGTTAAAAGAGTAAAAATTAGTTTTAAGATGAGATTTAAAAACAGCCGTAGAAGGAGCCGGCGTTTGTGCAGCGGCAGCTCGGCCAGAGTTTACCAGTTACTGCAAAGTACAGTAAGTAAAATACAGTAAATATCAAACTAAACTAACAATGACCCATAAGTGTGCCGCAGGGCTGAGGTTTGCAGGGGTGTCAAGTAACGAAGTACAAATACTTTGTTACCTTACTTAAGTAGAAATGTTGGTTATCTATACTTCACTGGAGTAATTATTTTTCAGACGACTTTTTACTTTTACTCCTTACATTTTCACACAATTATCTGTACTTTTTACTCCTTCCATTTTAAAAACAGCCTCGTTACTCTATTTCATTTGGGCCTTTAATAAAAACTATCCAGTTAAATTGCTCCATCCGGATAGAGTGAATTTGGTTGTGGTTGTTTCAGATGTTCTTGTCCAGTTTTGTTCTTACATCCGTTCCCTCAGATTCCTGCAACTAAACTTGGATGTACATTCCAATAAAGGTTAGGATAAATGATAACATGAACATGAACGTTTGACTTTTTGCACCATTACAATACTTATAGGCAACTAGTCATCATATCTGCTGCTCTCTGAAACACATGTTAATGCTCAATAGTACACATATATGCTTCTTTAATATATTTATATTAACACATGTTAATGCTCAATAGTACACATATATGCTTCTTTAATATATTTATATTAACACATGTTAATGCTCAATAGTACACATATATGCTTCTTTAATATATTTATATTAACACATGTTAATGCTCAATAGTACACATATATGCTTCTTTAATATATTTACATTATACTAAGATACATTCATTTTCAATGGCTTTTCCCCCCTTACATTACTTTTACTTTTATTATAAAAGTAAATGTGTACTGTGGTGGCAAAAATTGTTGTTCAAAAAGAATGTCAGGACACCTCAGCTGTCTTTCGAAGATTTTATGAAAAGAGGACAAACATTCAATTGAATGGAGCCACACAGTGCAACCGGTCACACAAACCGTCAGTCCTGAGTGCGCTGAAGAAGATTAGGGACAGGTTATTTTATAGTTTGGAGCTGGAAAAGACAAAACATCACCCATCACCCTGGCAACCGTGTCATGATCTGTGTCAAAGGAACATGACCTCGCCACAGGAATGAAAACAGGCAACAGACAGTGTTATACCAAAATTTTCCATTACATTCCACCCCTTTTAGCATTGTATGCTAAACCATAATAAAATAGGAAATTTTGCACTGACCTACCCCGCGACCAATATGCTCTGCCGCGCACCAGCCAAACGCTAGCACACCCCTTCTCCAACGCGGGAGTTACAGAAACCCCGACAGAGGATCATAGGTCACGGGTACAGAAGAGCCAAAACCTCTCCCTCCACTAGGCAAAGGGGAGAGTCAAAAGACTCAATCTGTCTAGCTACCCTATCATAGATAAGGAAGGAAAAAACCCCCGTAGGGGAAAAACCAAACATGGAATATAAACTAATCTACTTCAAACAATACCAAAACAAATCACATTCAGCACAATAGTCCATGAAGGGAAAAGGAGAAGAGAAAAAATCAAAGGCACTGTGTGACTATGCAGTTCAAGGATAAAATGAGATAACATGTAAAATAATAATAATAATAATAATAATAATAATAATAAAAAAAATGACAAAATTCTCCACATGTCCTGGCAAAACCCTCCATGTTTTAACCCACCGTACCACGGGGCTAAGGCTTGATTCCCTCACGACCTGTCAACAGGACATAACAGCTCATAATCAGTTCAAAACAGCATAAATGAAAAAAAACATCATCAACCTGAGGAAGGATTAATGCAGAATGTAAATTAAAGTAGCTCTGGATCCTCCATGGAAGGAGGAACCCACTAATCATTGTGGTCCATCTCCTGGGCAAACCGTCCAGGTGCGGTGGGAATGGCAGAAGCTACTAGTTTCTTCACCCATGGCACAATAAAACACAGAAAAACACACAAACCCAAAAGAATAGTCAGTTCAGGGGCAAAGAGGTTGAACAGTGCAGTTTCCCACCCTGAAATGGAAAACCAGGACCTCCTCAGCAAATGCAACAATTCATTCAGGTGTCCGACAACATGTGTCACATCGATCTCGTTGGTCAGCTGCCTCGTCACAGTGGTCATGGTACGGAACCATATGTTGTCCTGTAGCTGCAACGCCGTGTTGGTCGTGTTGTTCGTGTAAACAGCAGCCCTTCTCACCAGCCAATGAGGGGCAAGTGCCGCCTCAGAATCGTGGTCTGGGGGAGGTGAGATTGTCGTGCAGTTGGTCTGTGACGTGTGATCGTAGAGGCTCTTCAACAGCAGCAGAAGCAACCTCACCCCTATGGAGACGACCAGCGGGACGCTGGTCGTCACCCTTAGGCCGCATCCGAACTGCCTAAGGGGATGGTACGGCCGTGGCCTCTCGATCAGGTGCATGGCGTGCGCGTGGATCAGGAACCCGTCGGCAGTGGCTGGCGTGGATCCACGTGGTACGTCTCTCTGCAACCTCGACTGCTGTCTCCGTCACCAGAAGCACTTGGAACGGTCTGTTCCACCTCCGAGCTTTCCAGTGTTTACGTCTGAAGTCTTAGACCACGATGTAGTCTCCACTCCGAGGTCATGGAGTTTCGTCTCTGCCGGTCTGGGGAGGGCCGCCTTAACCTGCTTGTTAATATCAGACAAAACAGACGACAAGGTTGCACAATATCGTAACATTTCGTCTTCACAAAGGCCAGTCTCTTGCTGCTGCCTCTTAAACGGGCCCAATCCCTGTTTAAAGGTCTCTTGAAACAGGATTTCAAAGGGGCTCAGGCCATCTTTGCTTCTCTGGCGCGCCACATTAGCACCACATTAAGCTGGGTGGTAGGAGCAATGTTGTCTTATATCTATGCCCATGTACTCACCGACCTGTTTCAGTGCCGCGCTCACAAACGGAGCGCCATTGTCTGAACTGATTTTTCGCCAGAATCCCCCGGGAATCCCTGGGAATTATCAGGTGCATCGAAGCCCCGGCCACTGCGGCGGAGTCCTGTCTTGTTGTGGGAAAAGCACCAATCCATTTAGAAAACATGCAAATGATAACCAAAACAAACTTTTTGCCTTCACTGGGTGTAAGGTCAATGAAATCCATCTGTAAATGTTGAAACGTCTGTCTGGTGGGGGCGAGTTGTGTCTTCATATTCACTCCTATTGCGTATTTCACTCACCATCCCCCACCCCTTGACAAATGAAACCGTGTGTCAATTAAGCAAAGTGAGGGAAAAAAATCTTGGGGAGACATGGCCGGCCGTCGGGCCCCATTCACACCCTGTTAATTACCCTGCAGTCTGCATCCTCCCAGGACCATATTTCAGTGTGCAAAGCCCTTTAGTTACAATTCACCAATCTCAACCGAGGTCACAGCCGAGGACGGAAGTAGCAGGGAGACAGATCGTACTTTGAGAGACAAAGGTTGTTTGGACGCAGTATCTTTTGCAGCTGCGTCAGCTTGAACATTTCATTGAGAGACAAAATCAGATTGTTAGTGTGATCATCACATTTACACACAGCAATTTGTGTAGGCAGGAACATTGTATCCACGGGATGCGCTATGGGTCTACCTGTGAAAAAATAAAAAAACATATCGGGGACAAAAGCCCCAAAAGCAAAACCTGCAATGCTAACTCACGTAGCAGGAGCCCTGGAAGCAGAACCAACAACAAAAAGAACAAAGTCAGCATTGTCAATTGCAACATCACTCAAATTCAGGTCTTGGGAAACAAATGGATGTTAGCGTTGCGAGTGGTTCTCCATCATCCGCTGTTGGCAAAAGGGTAAGGGTTAAGAACTTGCTGTAGCACTTGAAGTCATGTAACCCCCATTCCGTCCACAGTCTGGGCGAAAAGTCGTGAACAGTCAGGCAGTCCAGGTAGTGGAGGCGTCTGTAACGTCAGTTCCAGGTCAGTGAAGGCGTCGTCAGCCTCGTCAGTCCAGGTACCAGGGTCTGATGTTTGTAGGCCTTCTCCATGGGCAATTGCTGCCAATGGTGCCTCAATTTCCGCATAATGCGAGACCCACTGTCGACAATACCTGGTGGAGCCCAGAATTTACATAATTTGTTTCTTAATGACCAGTTCTGGCGTTTCTCCTTTTGAATGGCCGTAATTCTGCCAGGTGAGAGGGATCTGCCCTCCCCCGAAATGACATGACCCAGAAACGCAACCCTTGTGGCAACAAACTGCAGTTCGGACAGGCCGGCTTGATGCCCCTGTTCAGCCAAAATGGTTCAACAGGTCCAGAGAAGCTTTAACACACTCATCTCTGGACTCACTCGCAACCAAGATAACATCAACATACTGCAATAAGCACTTCCAAACTGCCCCTCAGAGCCAATGACAGTAGGCTCATGAACACTATATGGGTCAACGACATGGCATGCATATTTTGGTGTCCGGGTGCATTATTTCCCTTTAAAATAATTTTAATCAATTTATGACATATATCACTTTATTCTATAAAACCTATTTAGTTTGAATACCTTCCAGGTACATTCAGATAATATATGTTACTTTACATTTTGGCATCTCAAACCCCCAAAATGTCAAATGGTACAACCAATGTAAAACTAGGAAAATGTGATTTTATCATAAAACTCTCTATTCTATTTAAAAATGATACGTATGAACTTGATAGCCAAGGTAGCCAATACAGGTGTCCAAGTAGAAGCCCGTCTAATTTAAAATTAGCTGTAAAGGTCAGGTGGCACAACTGATGTCAGGTGGTGCGACCACATAAAACATTCATTTAAACCAATAAATAATAGGTTAAAGTGAACTGGTTGACAACTATGATGTGAATAGATATTGTATTAAATGCATTCATTTGTATATTTGTATAATTATTATTCCGTCTTTAAATGTAAAATTGGACGCTAAAGATACTAAATACCTGGCCACTGGAATGCAATAATCTTAAAATATCGTAGATACAACAGAGTTCTTTTAAAAATACCTTCTGCGGAAGCCTTATTTGTCATTGACCCATATCCAAGAAAAACACAGGGCACTCATTTTACGGGACGAAACCCACCCCTGATGAAACCGTCAATCATCAGTATGTGACTTCACGACAGACAAAATAAAGGAAAATGATTGATATGTAACATGCTTTTCACAATCATACACAGCTCAACGGCAAGAATCCCATTTCCATACAACAAAAACCAGGGTCGTTGCCCTATAGATGTAGGTTTAAAAACACTAAAATACCTTTGTTTGAAGCTTTCACATACATGTACGTGTACACTACATTTCAAATGTTTGGAAAATGGCCAAAAATATCTTTATTTTAAGTATTATAAAAATGGGCTACTCAAAGGCCTTATACGTCCTTGGCCCACAATCCGGTTCAAATACAGTATCACAAAAGTAACCTGCAACCATTCGAACGGTAAATCAACCCAATTCTGACAATTCCACATCATCAATTCCCCACACAGGGAAAAGAACGAGTAAAAAACTATTTTACTTGTATCAATTTAACAAAAAAAAAATGTCAACAGAAAGGAAAACGAGACAACATCTCTCTCCCATCCACGCAGCCTCACGTGAACGCTCCCTGCGTGAATGCGCAGTCAGACAAGCGACATGTAGCTTACACACACCCACGCATTTACACACGCACACACAGATGTAATGCTGAATTTCACATACATGAGGGGGTTCACAATCTCAACATCTCTGTTTATGTTTTTCAGGCTCATGTCAACATAGTATCTTCACGAAGCCACGCCATTAACGTCCAAGTTGATCTGGCAATTTAAATCCCTAGCTAAAAAAGGGGGGGTCCCAGACCCCCGAAGGTCCCTGACCTTCAACTCAACCCCTCAGCGGGACTCAAACCCACTTTAATGCATTTACAGGAATCCCCAATTCAATAAACAGTTTCAGTCATGAACACTAGACAAAAAATATTGGACAGGACAACCATTAGCCAAAACAGGCAAACAAAAGTTCCCATTCCCCTAGATCCATCGAGAGGAGTGACTCTTACGTCAGCTACCCCTCCTCCTTGCTGGTCACCGGGTCTCCCAGACTCCTGCTGGTCAGCACGGCTGCTCGACCCCAGGTCGAGCCGACCCCACACGAGTGAACGTATAACATATTACCATCAAAACAACAGTGTAACAGTTTACCATCAAAACAACAGTGTAACATTTTACCATCAAAACAAACGTGTAACAATTTACCATCAAAACAACAGCAAACAAAATTGACTGTTAGGATGGACTGGAATGCAGAGGAAAATATAAATAAAACTAAAACGTTCTACAGAAAAATGTGTGAATTCAGGTCTAATCCATTTCGCTTCTAGTCCATTTATATCACCTCATCTTATTTGTACCTCATTTTTAATTAACCGGGAATGAGGCGTTCCAGTCTGGCATGTGATGCAAGAGTTTTCCTGCTGTAGAATAAACAAAAAGTATAAACCAGCCCCTGCAACATTGTTCTAACAGCCGAAAGTATTATAATGAAGCCTTTAACTCACTAACAGTTCGGCATGAGTAAAATTATCGATACTTATTCAATTTTACAATTGTCTTCACGTAACTTGAAGTTTTTTATTTATCAATAACCACGTCTGAGAAGATACTAATCACGGGCAAGCAGCTACAACAGCATTGGGGTGTGTACCCACACGTCATGAATAACCTCTCCTGACACAATACTCAATTCCAACGTCTATTAATAAATTACGTTATAATCTTAAATCATAACCTAATCTTAAACAGACAAGTGTGCTGATTTCCCTTCCCTTCGGACATTAAACATAAAATCCAGACCTATTAAATGAAAAACAAGGTTCTTGTGTGTAATGTGTATTTAGTATTCAGGTGCTCACGTGTTCTGCAGACTTCACAGCCGGCCTCCGCGTGTCCACCGGACACCTCACCGGCTCTCCTCGCCACCCCTAGACAGTCCGGCCCCCCTTTTCGCGCGGCCCTTCACTGTGTTCTGCCCCCCCGTTGCACTCTTTCAGCCTTTTGCAGCAATAGTCTCACAATTTTCCTGGCGAAACGCAGGCTTTCTGCCAGTCAAAAATGTCCTTGAGACAACCAGTCTTCCCAGCACTTTTCCTCATCTCTCCGATGGGTGAAACGGGTGAAGATGGGGGAGGGGTGCTCCCACGGGTGGGGTTGGGGGCAGTGGGGGGCAAACGGACGCAGCTGGGTGAAGTCCAGGCGCTGGTGAGCTCTGCCTGAGGTCCCGGCGCTAGTTGGGGGGGCGGGTGGGGCGGGGGGCGCAGAGTCCAGACCGGGTCCAGCTTCACACACTGGGGCACAGTCTGTTTGGGTGTCTGCCTCACTCAGCAACGTCTAAATCTATCTAAATTTGTTTTTCATTTTTCTTTTTAGCGAGTGATAACTGGTCTATCCTGCAAAGCCTCCAGCTGCTTAACGCTCAGGCTCTCTATTTCTTGTGTTTTCTTTATTTTGGGAATTTAAGTTGTCTGACCCACAGTTCCGACAAAGGTTGTGGGTTCTATTCTTTTCCATAATTAACCATCATATATCTCACATTTAGTGCTGAAAAATCTGGTCCTTCGGAGAAATTACTCCCAGAAGGCTTGTTGAAAAACTGGCCTCCACAACTGATTATTTGATCCTCTCAGACGTGTTGCGAGTCTAAATTTTCAGAAGGAGAAAAAAAACAAAAAACAACACAATGGCTAACCAAGGTCTTCCGCTTATCAGGGTCTGTGACGTCACAACAGCCGGAGCACTCGCGCAGCCCTCTCACAGACATAGTTGGATCAAAAATATATTAGAAAAAGTCACGGTTCAGATTTGACTGGAGTCCTGCATCTTTTAAACCCTACAGAAGCAGTACTTCGGATTACCCGTTTGCTTCCAAATGCTGCATCTTTTAAATTCTACCAGGTATACTTCGGATTACCCACTTTACTCAAACCGGATTCTAGACGCAGAAGCAGGGGAAAAACCCACGACTTAATCAACAGAAAAACATTCCAACTCCAATTATTTCTCAAAATGATTTGTCATCCACCCGTACAGTCAAGATTGTTAGTCAGACATTAACAGACAGCTCAGAGCAAAAACACAAAACTCCTTCACCTCACCTCAGGCCTCGAACCTGGGGGAGCTACACCTCACCTCAGGACTTGAACCTGAGGGAACTCCACCCCAGGACTTGAACCTGGGGGAGCCTCACCTCACCTCAGGACTTGAACCTGAGGGAACTTCACCCCAGGACTTGAACCTGGGGGAGCTACACCTCACCTCAGGACTTGAACCTGAGGGAACTTCACCCCAGGACTTGAACCTGGGGGAGCCTCACCTCACCTCAGGACTTGAACCTGAGGGAACTTCACCCCAGGACTTGAACCTGGGGGAGCCTCACCTCACCTCAGGACTTGAACCTGAGGGAACTTCACCCCAGGACTTGAACCTGGGGGAGCCTCACCTCACCTCAGGACTTGAACCTGAGGGAACTTCACCCCAGGACTTGAACCTGGGGGAGCCTCACCTCACCTCAGGACTTGAACCTGAGGGAACCTCACCTCAGGACTTGAACCTGAGGGAACTTCACCCCAGGACTTGAACCTGGGGGAGCTACACCTCACCTCAGGACTTGAACCTGAGGGAACTTCACCCCAGGACTTGAACCTGGGGGAGCCTCACCTCAGGACTTGAACCTGAGGGAAACCTCACTCTCAAACCACGTCTAACACGTCACTAACTCCTAGGTCAGTACTAAACAGCAGAGGTACTCAGACCCCGGCTGGACCAGCCCTCTCCGGCTCCAAGCACTCCTGGCAACATCAGCTGATTAGGTAGAGAGGAGACGCTAGCGCGCAGCTTATTTCGGCCGTTTTCTTTCCAAAACTCACCCGAAAGAACAGCGAGGCGTTTTCTGAAGCCACCGGGTTCGTTCGACCCCAGTCGGTGCGGGGACCTTCCCAACCCCCCTCCGGACGAGAGGCCCTCTCCTCGACCTTCACTTGATGGGGGAGTACGAGGTTGTTGCATGCTTAAAACACCTTCGATTCCGGAGGAGAGAAGGAAAAAATCCGGCACAGATGGAGTCCCTTCGTGGTCGCCAAATTGTGGTGGCAAAAATTGTTGTTCAAAAAGAATGTCAGGACACCTCAGCTGTCTTTCGAAGATTTTATGAAAAGAGGACAAACATTCAATTGAATGGAGCCACACAGTGCAACCGGTCACACAAACCGTCAGTCCTGAGTGCGCTGAAGAAGATTAGGGACAGGTTATTTTATATTCGGGAGCTGGAAAAGACAAAACATCACCCATCACCCTGGCAACCGTGTCATGATCTGTGTCAAAGGAACATGACCTCGCCACAGGAATGAAAACAGGCAACAGACAGTGTTATACCAAAATTTTCCATTACAGTACTTTAATTTGACTTAAAGTTGATTAAAACAACTTGTGCTGGATTTGATTCGTGACTCATCCATTTTTTGCATTAAATAACTGAAAGTAACTTTTACTCAAATTACATTTTAAATGAAGTACTTTTGTACTTTTACTCGAGTAAATTTTTAGATGAGTACTTTTACTTTTACTTTGAGTAGAATTTAAGCAAAGTAAAGATACTTTTACTCAATTACAATTTTTCAGTACTTTTTCCACCTCTGCTTTTATACTTTAAGTAGTTTTGAAACCAGTACTTTTATACTTTTACTTGAGTAAAAAACTTGAGTTGATACTTCAACTTCTACAGGAGTATTTTTAAACTCTAGTATCTATACTTCTACCTGAGTAATGAATGTGAATACTGAAGAACCTCTGGAGGTTTGTGTGTTTGTTGCATCAGCACAAATACTGATTCATTAAAAGGTTTGGACAGAGTGACACATCCTTGCATCCACAGCAAAAATGTCCTTTTTGTTTCCCCACTGACCTCTGAGACATGTTTTAAACTAATGAGCCACTATGTGACAGCATGCATTGCAGGACATCAGCAAATTCCCTCGCTGCAATTCTCTTTTTCTTTTTTTTTTTTCTCACAACTTAGCGTGCTGTCTAAAAAAAACCTGCTGCTGATTGTTTTGATAGAAATGAGTGACCGATACCTCCCTCACCTCTTTTTGTACACAACCTTCCGACCCTTGGCTCTGTCCGAGCAAACACAGTCTGCACGCAATGTACAATGATTAACCCGCAGATCGTCTCTTCAGCCAGATCTCCCGCTCAAACTAAAACTAAAACCAAAAAGAAAGAAAGAAAAAAGTTTTCAATCTAGGGAATTAAAGATGATTGCACCCTTCAATTTTTCATGTTCTTTTCCACTATTTGTAGACTTTATTACAGGAAAAGAGATCCAATGGCACGTACAGGAGTATATTGATATAAATGATACGTCCATATTAATTTTCCATCATTACCACCCACTTAAACGTGACTCAGGTGTCTGTTTTTCTCTTCAACACATGCATATTTTTGTCTTAACAAAGCATAATAATAATAATAATATGTTGGGTAACTGACCTTTTCCTCAACATATGCATTTATAATATGGTTTTTGTTGCTGAAAGCCTTATTTTTTTTGTTTTTGCTGAAAATTAATTGTTATCGATAATCATTTGAGCTTACTTTATTGTAGTTTCCTTCAAATACGTTTTTTTGCCTCAATCAGAATTCACAGCTGCTGTTCAGACTTAAGCATCGGTTCCTAAAAGTCAGATTATATGAGTTTAAAAAAGGTCTCCAATGTAAACAAGTGTAATGCTTTCTTGGAATAATGCCTTTTAGTTTGACTTTGTATCAGCGAATCTGTACTGTCATGAAACTGTACCTGATCCTATGCAATTCTTCTAATAAATTCTTCAATCAATCAATCAAGCAACGTCTCGTCCGCTGCTCGTGGTCGACGGAAAACGGAGCAGAGTGAGACGTCTTTGGTAATATTCCTGTCTGCGCGTCGGCCCGTGGATTGGCTGCTTCTGCGCAGCTGAAAGAATGAAGGTTGCCGTGGGGTGACTCGTGTGCGTGTGAGAGTGTGTGTAAGGGGCAAAAAGGTTAATTTATGTCATGCATGACTTGTTTTTTGCGTGACAAGCGTATCCATAATACCTGCTATTTCCCCATAGGAAAACAAAGATCGCCTATAGGCTGTAGCGAGGACTGGGAATTAAGACCTGTGCTATGTTATATCATATACTGAGAGAAATATAAGCCATATTAGACAATTATTGGCTATAGAATTTTGAAATTAATTGCTGCAGTGTATAAATTGCAAGTTTCTATTGAAACAAATAGTAAAAATTAGATAAATTGAATAAGACTGTTGCCCAAAAATGGAGATTAAAAAAAAAAAAAAGGAATACATTTCAACAACCAACAACTCCCTCCCAATGTCATTAAGGTTTTGAGATTACAGCTTAAATAAAATGTTTATTTCAACTGTCTAGGGCTCATTTAATCCCAAATTTACCACAAAGATCTCTTGTATTAATCATAAAGACAGGAAAACACACAGCAAGTGTCTGGTCTCCACAAGCTCTTCATTTCTTCCTTCACTCACATAAGACGTATCATAAGTTATCAGATCTTAGGTTAATTGTCAATCTATCAGTGGCTTTACAGTAACTTCATCTGAAACCAGTGTTTTCACTTTACACGATCGGTGGTTTGTAATATATACATTTAAGGGATCAGCTTTCTAGTAAATGGTGAATATCAAAGCCATGAGAACATTTTTGCCAAAATGACGCGCTGTCGAGGCGTCGCCACACGACCCAGGTGAGCGGCACCGTACAGACGAGACAACAGCTTAGTGCAGGGGTCTTCCACTAGATTATTCAGGGGCCACATCTGCAAAAAGACTGTATGGAGACGGCCACACTGCGTGCATGCTTTGTGCACGCACGTGGAAAATTTGGGGTTTTCAAAATGTATTTTGCACTCAAAGACGAAGATTTATGTACATATAATACATTTGTGCTCAGGGATGAGCAGGAGAATATATCCGTCTAGTTTACATATGAATTATGTATTAATTCTCTCCAGATTTAGTCATTGTGAATGTTAAATATAATATTCAGATAAAGAAATATTATTTTAAATGCAAGTTCATTTTGACACCATGCATTGTTCAAACTTAATGGAGTTGATATTGACCTACTTTTAATAAAACACGCCATAATGACAAAGCACCACTTTCCACCAAGATTTCCTTATTTGAATATTATATTAAACATTTCAGTCCATAGTAGGCAGTTTGATGTTATTAATAAGCAACCAGAATATTAACCATAACTCCTTTATTAATGACACATCTGTGCTTTATATCAGCAAAACAAAACAATCATGAAATTATAGGAGGATTAGAACTTCATTCTGAAATGCAATGTCCTCATTTAGAGATTCAAATGAAACACATTTCAGGCCAATCCTAGAAGCTAATGATGTAAACAAGTCATAATGTGACAAACATTAACACTGTGCAACACTGGCAAGAAATCCGAAGTAGTAAAAACATTTCCAGCAGAGATTAACGTGTACAAACACTGTCCCATGAATCATTAACCAACTGAAAAGCTACCATGCATCTGAAACTTTTATTAATTAACAAAATGCTGATTTTGTTTTCAATTGGGCTGAAACCTGCTTAAAGTGAAGGAAGTGTGAGCCGGAGCGGCTCAGCGGGGACTCAGTCCTGCGGCCGCTGGCCCACGTTAACCCCCACTGGGTTTTGTGATCTTTTTATTTTCTTCCTTGTCAGTTTAGGTCGTGACTCGTGACGCGGTTTCTTCGGGTGTTTTGTCCTCCCTGATCTCTTGCTCTCCGGCCCTGCCTTCTTCACCCTCGGCTCTGACACCTTCGTGCTTCACACGGGAGGGAGAGGTGACAGAAAGACAGATGACGGAGATATTCCTGCACGCACCCATTGTCCCGGCCACGCAGCGCTAACATGCATTAGGGGAGAGGAGGCCGCAGCTCAGTTACTCATCTGGTATTCAGAACGCGGTGAAGACGGGAAGGTGATCCAGTAAACCGACCCCCGACCCAACGCACACTCATGCATACACATTAGAACCTTTGTGTCTATGCCATGCATAGATGCATAGATGCATATATGCGCTTGTAGCTCCCCATCCACCCATCCATTATCTATACCCGCTTTATCCCTTGCAGGATCACGGGGGTCTGCTGGAGTCTGTCCCAGCTCATTTCAGGTGAGAGGCAGGAGTTACACCTGGACAGGTCACCAGTCCATCACAGGGCCACATAGAAACACACAAGAACTAATTCAATGAAAAACACTGTTGTATATAGATCAATTTCATCATGGAACACTCTTCCTTTAAATATTAGGAGCATTCCAAACAAGAAATCATTTAAAAAACATGTTAAGTCATTTTTAGATTGGAGAGTTAATAGTGTTATGTTTTCATTTTGGGAACTGTGATTTATTCTTTTCTTTTTCTTCTTTTCTTCTCTTTTTAATTGCAATTTGATCTGTGTATGTTTTGTAACTGGAATTGTATGTTATTGTGTATTGTTATTTATATAGTACTTTTTAAATAGGACCCCAGGAAGACTAGCCTGGCGTTTGTGCGTCGGCTAATGGGGATCCTTAATAAACATAAACATAAACATAAACACAAACCATGCACACAACCACACTCACGCTCACACCTACGGGTGATTTTAGAATCAACAATTAACCTAATATGCATGTTTTTGGACTGTGGGCTTGTAGAACCCCATAATGTAACAATTTCCTGAAAATGTAATAAAATTTGCACTTAACTCAATCAAAAATGTAATAAAAATAAATAAAAAAAATAAAAAAATAAAAAAAATAAAAAATAAAACCCAATAATGTAATAACTTCACCAATAATGTAATAAAATATCCTGACTGATATTGTAATAACATTTTTACCGATAATGTAATACCTTATTACATTATTGGGAATTTATTACATTTTCAGGTGGGTTTTTTTTTTCCAAAACCAATAATGTAATACTTAACAAATAATGTAATGTTTATGTTCATTTTCAGTCCAGAGTTCTACATTTTGAGTTTTAAGTATCTAAGAATGTTTTATACGCTGGATTTGAAACACCAGAATGATTATTGGGTTAAATTGCAGACTTTGAGTTCCATGTCATGAATTCCCAATAATGTAATAAGGTTTTACATTATCGGTAAAAATGTTTTTACAATATCAGTCAGGATATTTTATTACATTATTGGGGAAGTTAGTACATTATTGGGTTTTATTATATTTTCGATTGAGTTAAGTGGAAATTTTATTACATTTTCAGGAAATGATGACATTATAGGAGATTATGACATTCTAGGGTGCTACAGCGCTAGTGTAAGGAACGGGTCTCCGTCCCCCCGTGACGGGTGAAGGGCCCGGCTCGCGTGCGAAGGGCCGATCAGCCGACGACCCGCCCTGACCCGTTATCTGCTGATAGTGATAGTTTGGAGCTGAAATATCCGTCTCTGCAGCCTCACCTGCTGTCAGAGGTGTCCAAAGTATTCACTCATTCCTCAGGTAGAAGTATAGATACTAGAGTTTAAAAATACTCCTGTACAAGTTGAAGTATCAACTCAAGTTTTTTACTCAAGTAAAAGTATAAAAGTACTGGTTTCAAAACTACTTAAAGTATAAAAGTAAAAGTAATGTAAAGGGAAAAAGCCATTAAGGACAAAAGCCATTGAAAATGAATGAATCTTAGTATAATTTAAATATATTAAAGAAGCATATATGTGTACTATTGAGCATTAACATGTGTTAATATAAATATATTAAAGAAGCATATATGTGTACTATTGAGCATTAACATGTGTTAATATAAATATATTAAAGAATCATATATGTGTACTATTGAGCATTAACATGTGTTAATATAAATATATTAAAGAAGCATATATGTGTACTATTGAGCATTAACATGTGTTAATATAAATATATGAAAGAAGCATATATGTGTACTATTGAGCATTAACATGTGTTAATATAAATATATTAAAGAAGCATATATGTGTACTATTGAGCATTAACATGTGTTAATATAAATATATTAAAGAAGCATATATGTGTACTATTGAGCATTAACATGTGTTTCAGAGAGCAGCAGATATGATGACTAGTTGCCTATAAGTATTGTAATGGTGCAAAAAGTCAAACGTTCATGTTCATGTTATCATTTATCCTAACCTTTATTGGAATGTACATCCAAGTTTAGTTGCAGGAATCTGAGGGAACGGATGTAAGAACAAAACTGGACAAGAACATCTGAAACAACCACAACCAAATTCACTCTATCCGGATGGAGCAATTTAACTGGATAGTTTTTATTAAAGGCCCAAATGAAATAGAGTAACGAGGCTGTTTTTAAAATGTAAGGAGGAAAAAGTACAGATAATTGTGTGAAAATGTAAGGAGTAAAAGTAAAAAGTCGTCTGAAAAATAATTACTCCAGTGAAGTATAGATAACCAAAATTTCTACTTAAGTAAGGTAACAAAGTATTTGTACTTTGTTACTTGACACCTCTTCTGCTGCTGCAGTCGGGGCCCAAACAAAGCTGAGTCTTCTCACTTTTTAATTAGATTAGAAGAGCGGCGACATCAGAGCAGGAAAAAGAGCGTTCACGTACTCTGCTCCTTATGGAACAAACTTCAAAAGGATCTAAAAATAACAGAACTTATTCCACTGAGTGATTTTAAGTCTAGAATGAGTGCACTTGAGACAGCATCTCTGATTTGTAACTGTTTTAAATGATTTCCATTTTTTGTTTCATTTGATTTTAATATTTCACATTACACTTCTGTAAATTTTAATATTTGAAATATTGTGCTGCCTCTTGGCCAGGACACCCTTGCAAAAGAGATTTTTAATCTCAATGGGTTTCTTTTCCTGGTTAAATAAAGGTTAAATATTTAAAAAAAAAATCCAGAGCTAAACGCCTCAATATGTCTCTTTTTAACTGTAAAGCAGTTTGTTGGTTTGATTAAAGCTTTGGTTCCTTTGGTGCAGTCTGCATGTTTGTGATTATCTTTATATAACAATATTAATAAAAGGACAAACTCTTCCTACAAGGTCCTTCCTCCCGCTGCCTCAGACTCTACAAGGCTGATCTCAGCAGCTAACTGACAATAATAACATGCTTTTCTTTTCCTTCGCACTACTTTTTATTTCATATACTGTCTATATCTTGTAAATATATATATTTTTTTATTTTTTACTTTTTTACCCCCCCCTCCATCCCTGCATGTGTGTGTTAAGTTACTGCTGTAACATCTGAGTTTCCCCATTGAGGGAGTAATAAAGGATTATCTTAATTCAATTCAATTCAATTTTATTTATATAGCGTCTAATACAACAGATGTCTCTAGACGCTTTCCAGAGACCCATACCCAGAACATGACCCCCGAGCAGTTATTACATAAACAATGGCAGGTAAAAACTCCCCTAGTGGGAGAAAAACCTTAAGCCAAACAGTGGCAAGGAAAAACTCCCCTTTAGGAGGAAGAAACCTGGACCAGGACCAGGATCATAAGGGGGGACCCTCCTGCCGAGGGCCAGACTGGTGGGTCAGGGACAGCAACAGCACAGCAGGCAGGTGGAAGCAGCAACGGGATGACCAGGGGTGGGGACCACAGGCCAGCATGCAGCTCCCGAAGCTCCGGCCCAATCAGCAAGTCCCAGGTTGGGGTGCAGGGTCAGGGAAAGGTTGAGAAGGGGCAGGGCCAGGGAGAGGAGTCTTGACAGACAAATCTCTCCCCCGCCTTCCCGGGCCGTTACCCTGCCCCTCTCACTCCCACGCTGCAGGATCCGGTGTTGTGCATTCAGGGATTCTCTTCGCCACCGGCAGAGGATGCTGCACCATGTACAAAAGAGAAAAAAGATAAGAAAAGGGGGGGCCAGCACAAGAAACTACAGGAGCGACTCTAACACACTAGAGTTTACACTACCTAGAGATTTACCAACACCAGCTAGAGGTTTACTAAACACTAACTATAGGCTTTACTAAACAGAAATGTTTTAAGTTTAGTTTTAAAGGTGGAGGTGGTGTCAGCCTCCTTAACCCAGATTGGAAGTTGGTTCCATAGTAATGGTGCCTGATAGCAGAACGCCCGCCCTCCAAATCTACATTTAGATACTCTAGGAACTACGAGTAAACCTGCACCCTGAGAGCGGAGAGCTCTGCCAGGAACATAAGGCACTATCAGGTCTTGTAAATACTGCGGAGCTAAGCCGTTTTGGGCTTTATACGCAAGTAATAAAATTTTAAATTGGATTCTGAATTTTACGGGTAGCCAATGGAGCGACGCTAACACTGGAGAGACGTTGTCTCTCCTGCTAATTCCTGTCAGTACTCGTGCTGCTGCATTCTGGATCAGCTGGAGCCTATTCAGCAAATTACTTGGACATCCTGCTAACAACACATTACAGTAATCCAGTCTAGAAGATACAAACGCATGAACTAGTTTTTCTGCATCACTCTGCGAGAGGATTTTCCTAATTTTTGCAATATTACGGAGATGGAAAAACGCTATTTAACAAACCTGATTAACATATGGTTTAAACGACAAATCCTGATCAAAAACAACACCAAGGTTTCTCACAGTTGCACTGGAAGCCATCGCAACACCATCTAATCCCTTCCTAAGATGCTCTGGACCAAGAATGATAACCTCTGTTTTATCTGAATTTAGAAGCAGGACATTTCTGGACATCCAGTCCTTGATGTCCCTAAGACATGCCTGAAGTTTAACCAACGGTTCTGTTTCATCCGGCTTCATAGACAAATAGAGCTGCGTATCATCAGCATAACAATGAAAGTGTATGCCGTGATTCTGGATTATACTTCCCAACGGCTGCATGTATAAACTGAACAAGATTGGCCCTAGCACTGAACCCTGCGGAACACCATAACAGACCCTCGACTGTTCTGAAGAAACCTCATGTACATGAACAAACTGGAACCTGTCAGATAGGTATGATTTAAACCAACGTAGAGCTTATCTTATCTTATCTTATCTTATCTTAAAAAAGTGGACTGTTCACCTGTTTTCTACAATATAAACCTCAAATAAATGAAATATAAGGACCACAACCTGCTGACGCGTGTATATAAACCCAGTTTGACTGGAACACCGAAGAAGACCGTGAGTTATCCGACTGATCCAGGTCCTGGTCCCGGTCCAGGTTTCTTTTCTCCCACTATGGGAGTTTTTACCTGCCAGTGTTTATGTAATAATTGCTCGGGGGTTTATGTTCATGTTCTGGATCTGGAAAGATCCTAGAAACAACTTGCATTATAAATAAAACTGAATTGAATATTTCTCTCATATCTTCAAAAAACTAACAGAATTTTTCTAATTCCTCCTGATTTGTAACGATGCATTTACACACGTAGTGACAAGAATTAACTCTCTTTGGTGAGATAACAATAATAATAATAATAATAATAATAATAATAATAATAATAATGATAATAATAATAATAAAAGAAAGAAGAAGAAGCATTCATTACTATTGTACTATAGCATTGTAGGTTTAGAAGACTCCTACTCTCCTGAATTTAATTTATTCCTAGTTTTGATTTTAAGGGCAAATGCAACAACAGTTTTTATTATGAGCTTCAGTTTGTGCATGAATATGCTGAACAGAAGTGTGTGAAGTTTAATTAGCTCCAGAGTTAAGAAAAGATTAAGAAAGGAAAAGAGCTCCGCTTCCACAATGAAACTGAAAGTTTTCTGACGTCCCCTATTCAAACGTTTGAAATGTAATGTTTATGATGTGTAAATATTAATTGTTTTACTAAGATTCATATTTTGTCACATAAAGTTGGAATAAAACATATTTTGCATCTTCCCATGAAATGATTACCAAACAAACAAAAATAAGATTTGAAAATGGGCAATATTTAAATATTTCCTTAATTTAGAGCAGAAAATAACTCTATGACATTTACTAATAAAACATAAAAAAAGCCCAGTCCTGCCGTGCTTTGCTTCACAGACATTTGGGCACCAGTCCGTCAGGGCGACGAGCAACTCCAGCAACAACACGATGAGATAAAAACCTTCCTGTGAGCGACAAAGAGCCGTTTAGCTGCTGGAGGAAGAAATTTGACTACAGCACCTGCAGCCGATTACAGGAGAAATAATGACCAAAACCATAATGAACGCTGGTGAGTTTGGAGCGGGACGCCATCAGAGCAGCAGAATACGCTGCAGATTTCCATCAGGTCATTACCAACATTCATGTGAGGTGTCATGACCTGCTGACCAAAATAATCCTATTAAGGTTTGCTCAACGGGCCCCGGGCGACGCAGGGAGACTGCTGTCCTACGGCCACGCTATTGTTCTCTCACTTTACTCCAGCCGTGTCATTAACGTCGAGCCTCAGTGACGTTTAGCTTTTGAATCTTTAGAAGCAGAAGTCACTCCGCAGCATTTTACACACAAAACTATATTTATCACTCTGGAATGGAAGGAAATGGAAATGAATTGAACTGAACTGGAGTGAATTGGACCACCGTATTTTCTGGACTATAAGAGCTACTTTTTTCATAGTTTTCAACCGTGCAGCTTATACAAAGGTTTCTATTCTGCGGATTTTTCTTCCACCACTCGGGGTGCTCTAACCGGAATTAGAATCAAAACTAAGACAAAATAAATGCAAAGAAGAATACGCTACTTCTTCTTTAGCAGATAGAAGTAGAAGCAGATTTCAAACAGATAAATAGATAACTTTTTTTCTCGACATTTCGACTGTTTTTCTCGACATTTTGACTTTTTTCTCGACATTTTTGACTTTTTTCTCGACATTTCGACTTTTTTCTCGACATTTCGACTTTTTTCTCGACATTTCGACTTTTTTCTCGACATTTTGACTTTTTTCTCGACATTTTGAATTTTTTCTCAAAATTTCGATAAATGCTCGGGGCGCTCTAACTGGAATTAGAATAAAAAACTAAGACAAAATAAATGCAAAGAAGAATACGCTACTTCTTCTTTAGCAGATAGAAGTAGAAGCAGATTTCAAACAGATAAATAGATAACTTTTTTTCTCGACATTTTGACTTTTTTTCTCGACATTTTTGACTTTTTTCTCGACATTTTTGACTTTTTTTCTCGACATTTTGACTTTTTTTCTCGACATTTTTGACTTTTTTTCTCGACATTTTTGACTTTTTTCTCGACATTTTTGACTTTTTTTCTCAACATTTTTGACTTTTTTCTCAACATTTTGACTTTTTTTCTTGACATTTTTGACATTTTTCTCGACATTTCGACTTTTTTTCTCGACATTTTGACTTTTTTCTTGGCATTTTGACTTTTTTCTCGACATTATGATTTTTTTCCTCAAAATTTCGACTTTTTTCTCAACATTTTGACTTTTTTCTAAAACAATTTACTTTTTTTCTCGACATTTCGATAAATGCTCGGGGCGCTCTAACTGGAATTAGAATCAAAACTAAGACAAAATAAATGCACAGAAGAATACACTACTTCTTCTTTAGCAGATAGAAGTAGAAGCAGATTTCAAACAGATAAATAAATAAATAAATAGTGGTTATTTTCTCTTGGTTCTGTCCCGTTTTAATCAGCAAAGTTGCTGCCGTGTTAAAAGACACTGTTAGGAAAGATCTATTTAGGTACAAACATGTTCATCATTTACAGTTCAGAATCCTTCTGTACATGTAGTAAATATCTGATCTAACAACAGAAATATCTGTGGCTAAATATCTTTTTGTTTAACTAGAGCGGATGTGGCTTGTATGCAGGTGCAGTTTATAGTCCAGAAAATACGGTAAATGTTAATTTAATGTAATTGAATAAGGGAGGAGCCGAGGGAGAGTCTGGGGCGTCGTACCTGTAGACCGGTAAACAGGTAACACTGATGGAAACCAGATCAAATCCAGGGTTTACAGACGCTGCTTCTCTGTAACGGGATTATATCATTTGTTGTTAACGGTCACTGCAATCTGTCCCTTGCCTTATTACCTCCTTATTACCTCGTCTGTGGCCCGTCAGCCTTTATTGTTGGAAATATGAACAAAGGGAGGATGTGTACTTATCGGCGCTCCAAATATGTACATTTTCTCTGCCAGTGATCTCAAATTCCCTTCGACAATCAAACGGTTAAACGCTGTCAGTGTTTCGGCTGCTGTTCTGCATCATCTTTCTTACTCCAGGCAATAAATGGCCTCCGAAAAGCTCAATTAACTATTTCCACACATGCATCTTCCTGTT
>NC_084588.1:53895814-53908314 GCF_033807715.1 Cololabis saira | reverse complement strand
TATAATAGGACCCAGAACGAGATAAATCGTCCTGACAGACGTCCGAGGTGTGAGGTAGAAGTTACAATAGAATAGAATAGACTTTATTGTCATTGTGCTCAGGTTACAACGACATTGGTTGGGATGTTCCCACCAACGTGCAAAGGAAGAATATGGGCAGAAATATGTGCCACTAGAAACTGAATTTGAATCATTTATATTTGAATTTGAATTGCTCAACTTGAATAATTGCATTAAAAAGTGAATCTGAATCACATAATTTGAATTTGTATTGTTTAATTTGAATCATGCATTGAAAAACTGAATCTACATTTCGAAAAACTTAATCTACATTCAGCTCTCACAATTCAAATTCAGTTCTTGAAATTCAATTTCAATTCTACAAACATAAGAGGCATAAATAAATATGAAAAGCACAGTATAAAAACATAAAAGCAATACAAACAATGTCTGGTAAAGTGCAACAAACTGTGACCTAGACATCCCTATGCATCCAAAAAGTTTGAAGATTTAAACATTGTAATCAAATTAATGCATTTAAACGCTCAAAACCATTCGCACATTTGATTAAATCAAAGCCCGCGCGTTACAGATCTTAACCTGAAGGCTGATTTATGGTTCCACGTTACACCAACGCAGAGCTTAGGGCGTACGGTGCGCGTCGATCTAGCGCGGAACCATAAATCAGGCGCAGCGCTGATCAGAAAAATGAGTCGGAGAGAAGAAGTGAGTAATGTATTGAACTCTTGAGCAGCAGAAGTGCTGCCTAATAGCCCTCCACCCCCCCACCCTCCCTCCTATCTCCCCAGCATCCTCCCTAAAGGGGGGGGGGGGGGGGTTGATCAGTGCGCTCTCACGCAACTGGTCAATGTTTAACTCCCGGGGAGAAGTCGCAGGTTCGAGCACGCAATGGCATCTGTTTTATCAGGACTGCGAGCGTGCCTGGGAGGTCTGGGGGGAAGTTGTCACAAAGTCCTGTTCCCAACACCCCCCTCCACCCCCTCCACCCCCCAGCCCCCCCGGCACCTTGCAGGCACGCAACTAGAAAGTTTCCCGACATGTATTGATTATTTCCTCTGATCTGAGGCGGGAGCGGCGCAACTTTGCGCGCAGGGAAGTCATCAAGTTAAATCCTCTTTATTCCCGCTGTTAACGAGCTTATATCGATTCATGCACCTCTGTAGTCTGACGTGCTCACAAACACACAAACAACATTAAACCAGCAGAAATCCCCGCAGGTATCGGGAGAGATCAGATCAGCAGCAGAATCTGCAGCAGCGCTCAGACACAAATGCGCTTTTACGCGTCATCCATTGCATTATTTGATCTTATCCTAAATATTGCAGAAATTGCAAACTCTTAGAGTAACCTGCACTGCAGGATAGTAATTGACTGAGGAAGATTGACGCTGTTATCAACAGATTAGGAATAGTTTTACAGCTGCTCGTTTTCAGCGGTTGCGTGTTTCACACGTCCATAAACTATGAGACATAAA
The DNA here is from genome assembly GCF_033807715.1 of Cololabis saira. Taxonomy (NCBI): domain Eukaryota; kingdom Metazoa; phylum Chordata; class Actinopteri; order Beloniformes; family Belonidae; genus Cololabis; species Cololabis saira. The sequence goes on along the minus strand of NC_084588.1, from coordinate 53,906,819 downwards.
GACAGGTGATTAAGACATAAGATCCGAGTGTCGGTGCAGCGACCTGGTCAGAGTTTATTCACTCATTTGTGAGTGAAGGAGAGAGAGAGAGATAGGGAGGGAGGGAGAGAGAGAGAGAGGTGATCTCACAAACAGCAGCCAATCAGGTTGCGGAGCGCTCTATAAAATTAGTTCACTCACCGTTTGAAACACATTAAGAGACGCAACCAGGACGATCTCTCAGCAAAAGCGCATTTCCTCTGCTTTTGCAAGTTTTTGAGAAGTGGGATCTCGACCGTCTTCCTTCGTTTCCATCCAGCAGGTAAGATTAATATTTAAATTAATATCTGCTCACAGGACGCATTTACACGCAGCAGAGCTGAGGTTGGATTACTCAGAAAGCAGACTTTCAGAGATTATATATATATATATATATATATATATATATATATATATATATATATATATATATATATATATATATATATATATATATATATATATATATATATATATACATACATACATGACTGTCTCAGAAAATTAGAATATTGTGATAAAGTTCTTTATTTTCTGTAATGCAATTAAAAAAACTAAATTGTCATACATTCTGGATTCATTACAAATCAACTGAAATATTGCAAGCCTTTTATTATTTTAATATTGCTGATTATGGTTTACAGTTTAAGATTAAGATTCCCAGAATATTCTAATTTTTTGAGATAGGATATTTGAGTTTTCTTAAGCTCAGATTTTAATAATAATGGATGACTTTTTTGTTTTTCTAATTGCATTACAGAAAATCACATTTTTTTCTGAGACAGTCCTGTATAAAACATGAAATGTCCAGCCGAATGGCAATCAATAAAGTTTACATACATCAGCAATATTATCAGCAATATTAAAATAATAAAAGGCTTGAAATATTTCAGTTGATTTGTAATGAATCCAGAATGTATGATGCTTTTGTTTTTGTAATTGCATTACAGAAAATCACAATATTCAAATTTTCTGAGACAGTCCTGTATACAAAATTTATGTATATGTTATTTTTATTTTTATTTCCACTAATTGGGCTGTTAGTTCCCCAGAGAGGTGATGCATGACAGAGGTTAAACTTAAAGATGAACTTCTTACTGTAGCCTGTACACGGATTCGAGCAGAGTCAAATATACTTTACGGCGCTTGCAGGCAACTTGTTTCACAAGATTTGTCTTCTCGTGGCCTCACATGAACTAACACTCACACTCTTTACCTTTCAGGTTTCGCTCAGCACAATAAAAGCTGTCATCATGGCGTTAATGACACTTCCGTTGATCGGAGCGCTGTCGGTGTTCGAGGGCTTGCTGGTGGTGACGACGCTGTGCGTGGTGTTCCTGATCCTCAAGCACGGGCGTAGCGACGTCCCCGCGGGGCTGCGGGCGCTGCCGGGCCCCAGCCCGCTGCCCATCATCGGGAACATGCTGGCCGTCGGCAGCCGGCCCTACCTGAGCCTCACCGAGATGAGCCGGCGCTACGGAGACGTGTTCCAGATCCAGCTGGGCATGCGGCCCGTGGTGGTGCTGAGCGGCAACGACACGGTCCGGCAGGCGCTCACCAAGCAGGGCGACGACTTCGCCGGCCGGCCCGACCTGTACAGCTTCCAGTTCATCAACGACGGCAAGAGCCTGTCCTTCAGCACGGACAAGGCGGGCGTGTGGCGCGCCCGCAGGAAGCTAGCCTACAGCGCGCTGCGCTCCTTCTCCACCCTGGAGGGCTCCACGCCCGAGTACGCCTGCGCCCTGGAGGAGCACGTCTGCAAGGAGGCCGAGTACCTGATCACGGAGCTGCGGGCCGCCATGCACGCCCAGGGAAGCCTGGACCTGTTCCGCTACGTGGTGGTGTCCGTGGCCAACGTGATCTGCGGGATGTGCTTCGGCCGGCGCTACGACCACCACGACCAGGAGCTGGTGGGGCTGGTCAACCTCACCGAGGACTTCGTCCGGGTGACGGGCAGCGGGAACCCCGCCGACTTCATCCCGGCCCTGCAGTACCTGCCCAGCAAATCCATGAAGAAGTTCGTGGAACTCAACAACCGCTTCAGCAGCTTCGTGCAGAAGATCGTCACCGAGCACTACGCCACCTACGACAAGGTACGACACGGCCGAGACAACGTTTCCCACTGTCCTTCCCGATTACACGGAGCAAGAACGGTGGTGTTTTCATGCCTTTTGGCCGTTCGTTTACATGAAAATGAAGCTCAAAGTCTCCAAAAACCATCATTTCTGAAAACTCCGGCCAAAGTGTAGATTTTTAAAACCTCCGTCTTCACGTTTGCTTGTAAACGGAGAGAAACGGACATTTATTCTTCAGAACGTCACATTATGAGACAGAAACGTCACCAGCGTCATGAGTGACACCTGTGTTTACAATTAGTTTGTAACCGTCAATATTTTCTTGTATTTTACCTGTTTTATATTCTAAAGTCACACTTAAAAGTAACTCCACTTCTCTGTCACTCCAAACCAAAGACTCTCGTTCATCTTGGAAGTAACTGCAGTCCAGGCTGATTTATGGTTCCGCGTTACACCAACGCAGAGCTACGGCGTAGGCTACGCGGCGTAGGCTACGCGGCGACGCACACCGTACGTACGTAGCTACGCCGTCGATTTAACGCAGAACCATATTATTCAGGCTTCACACGTGTCATTTGTTGATGTTTTTTCCAGGATTCTGATTGGCTAGCATGACTTTATCTTCTCGTTACACTGCCCCCTGTAGGTTTGGCTGCTCATAGCACCTTAACAGCGCATTCATGCGGGTTCCTGGAAATGAAATTTTGAGAAAAAAGTTGAAATGTCGAGAAGTCAAAATTCTAAGAAAAAAGTCGAGAAAAAAGTCGAAATTTTGAGAAAAAAGTGGAGAAAAAGTTACAATTTTGAGAAAAAAGTTGAGAAAAAAGAAAAAAAGACTATCTTCTCGTTACACTGCCCCCTGCAGGTTTGGCTGCTCATAGCACCTTAACAGCGCATTCATGCGGGTTCATGTAAATGAGGATATTTTTCAAAACGTAGAGGGGGAAATATCCGTTTTTGTAAATACCCGGTTATGTGTAAACGTGGCCTAACCGAGACGCTTTACTTCCAGGACAACATCCGTGACATCACAGACTCGCTCATCGACCACTGCGAGGACCGAAAACTGGACGAGAACTCCAACATCCAGATGTCGGATGAGAAGGTTGTTGGGATCGTCAACGACCTGTTTGGAGCTGGTGGGTTGATAATGAGGAGCTTTAAATCATACAACAATTGAAGTTTCTATCCCAGGGGTCGGCAACCCAAAATGTTGAAAGAGCAATATTGGACCAAAAACACAAAAAACAAATATGTCTGGAGCCGCAAATGAATGAAAAGTCTTGTATAAGCCTTAGAATGAAGACAAATGGGGAAAGGTGAAATGTCGAGAAAAAAGTCTAAATGTCAAGAAAAAAGTTGAAATGTCGGGATTAAAAAGGAAAGGAAAAAGGAAGAAAAAAAGAGGAAAAAAGGAAAAAAAGAGAAGAAAAAAAGGAAAAAGAAAAGTCAAACATTTTGAAAAAGCTCCAGGAGCCACTAGGGCGGCGCTAAAGAGCCGCATGCGGCTCTAGAGCCGCAGGTTGCCGACGCCTGTTCTATCCTAACCATGCTTTTGTTTTCCTCCCAGGATTCGACACCGTCTCCACGGCTCTGTCCTGGTGTGTCATGTATCTGGTGGCGTATCCAGACATAGAGAAGAGGCTGTTTGAGGAAATTAGTGAGTTGAACCTTTTGCTCAAAGTACTTCCTCCCATTTTTCTCACATCTTGCAGAACAAGAATATAAAACAACCTCGTCTGCTGCATATAATGGTGAATGAAATTAAATTCAATTAAATCTTTTCATTGTTCAGAGGAGAAAGTGGGACTGGAGCGCATGCCCGCTCTCTCCGATAAAACCAACCTACCCCTTTTGGAGGCGTTCATCCTGGAGATCTTCCGCCATTCTTCATTCCTGCCCTTCACAATCCCCCACTGGTGAGGCCCAACTCCTTCACTGGCTACGTTTACATCAATCAAAATTCAGGTTATTGCTAATATTCCGGTTACTGAAACATTGGGAATATTCCATTTCCATGGTGATTAATCATTCAGGATATCTGGATCAAACCAGCGACGCACGGAGAACGTGATGACACAATTACCGTCATTTCTGCTTCTTCTTCCTGGATCCAAATTCAAAACAAATGCTGCTTCAACTTTTCTCTCTCCTTCTTGTAAATCTTCTATCCCGGTACTTTCTACCGTCTACAAATGCAGAAATGTTCATATCCTTCATTACATTTATGAAGTGATTAGTCTCCTCCTGGTCTTGTTTCTCTGTGTTTAGAAGAACTTCCTGGACTCAAAAGACCAGGATTCCTTGTGAACAGAGCATGTGCAGAAAACAAATTCATGTTCTGTTTGATGGGGATATTCTGTTTGGCGTTTACATGACCAAATATTCAGTTTTAAAAGGAGTAACCCAGGGCAAATTCTGGTTATTCTAAGGGGTTATTGGTGTTTACATGGCCGTGTAACTGGGTTATTGCCAATATTCGGGTTTTAAAAGGGTTATTGATGCTGGAAACGCCGTCACTGACAAGATTGTGCCGTTAACGACGTGCAAAGCGTCAAACGTGCAGACGGAGACGGGCTGACACTCTGTCCTTCTCTTTCAGCACGTCCAAAGACACGTCTCTGAACGGATACTTCATCCCCAAAGACACCTGCGTCTTCATCAACCAGTGGCAGATAAACCGCGACCCGTAAGTTCCAGCACCTTCCAGGGCCGGTGTCGTGCCAAACAGTGATCGCCTGCCAGAACCTGATTTCTTCTGACTTGTGGCCGCGGGAGCGACGGCGCTAAAACGTCAGATTTTCAGATTATGAAGCTCAAGAATGAGATCAAGTCATATTTAGGCAGAAACAACTTTTCATTAACTGTATTTGGCCTTCAATCATTTTTTAGCAGGTGAAAATGCCTATTTTGTGTTGTAAAAGAGTTAAAAGCAATCCTGTGAGCTCTAGTGTTTATATTATGAAGCTCAAGAATGAGATCAAGTCATATTTAGGCAGAAACAACCTTTTATCAGGGCCTGTGTAAGGCTGGTGTGGTGAGGACCCAAATGCAGGAGAGAGAGAGAGCGGGAGGCAGGAGTTTGCAACAAAAAACAAGGATTTATTCCACAAAAAAAACAAACTAAAAGTGCTGCAGAGCAGGATCAAAACAAACTAAACAGACTAAACAAAAACTTGAGGAGGAAGAACTTGGCAGGAAACATGAGGAACAAAACAGTACGGTCCGACAGGGAACAAGGGAATGACAAGACCAGATATAACAGGGGATAACGAAACACGACGAGACACAAGTGCAGACAATCAGGGCAGGTGGGACACAGGCGGGAGAAAACAGAAACTCAAAGACTGGGGGGAATGTCAAACCCTGACAGATTCTCTAGGGAACTACTCACAGTAAACCTGCACTCCGAGAACGGAGAGCTCTGCCAGGAACATAAGGCACTATCAGGTCTTGCAAATAATGCAGAGCTGTGACTGTGGGGAATGTCAAACCATGACACCTTTCATCAACTGTATTTGACTTTCAATCAATTTTTGGCACGACACTGTAACCGGGTCTGGGGGAAACGATATCCGTCGTAGTTTCAAACCTGTTTAACTTCCTCGTCCTGTTCTCAGCGAGCTGTGGGAGGACCCGTCCGCCTTCAACCCGGACCGTTTCCTCAGCGCCGACGGCACCGAGGTCAACAGGCTGGACGGGGAGAAGGTGATGATCTTCGGCCTGGGACGGCGGCGCTGCATCGGCGAGGTCATCGCCAGAAACGAAGTCTACCTCTTCTTAGCAATCATCATCCAGAAGCTGCACTTTGAGAAGTTACCGGGGCAGGAGCTGGACCTGACGCCCGAGTACGGGCTCACCATGAAGCACAAGCGCTGCCACCTGAGAGTCGCTGTGCGGGGGGACGGGGACCAGTGAAGGGTTTGTAAAAGGGACACGATACCGACCGTGGCTTTTAACGGTGAGAGTCGGTGAAATAAGACTCTTTCCAAGACCGCAAGACGCTAGATATCAACATTTATTGAGCTTATTGTATTTGGAAAACAAATCAAATGTGCTCAATGCAGATTTGCAGCGATATCCAGGTCTGTGTAGCATAGTTGCTGCTTCTCAGTGAAGTTTAAGGAGACGTTTTGTTCTCTAATCCAAAAAGCTATCGTTCAGAAGCGATGAGACGTACGCTGAGGTTTGTCCGGCTTCGGGACGAGGAGTGTGTTTGACTATGAAGGGCATTGCAAACGATATTTTGTCTGTGACACAATACTCTGAAGTGAAGAGATATTACTGTTGAATATTTTTCATATGTGTAAGCTAATTGGTTCCAGTTCATTTTACTGTCGACGTCAATGCTGAAGCTGTTTGTGTATCCCAAGATGTGATTATCTGTTTTTTTCTTGTATATCAGGATCTTCATTTTGTGTAGGTTCGTTTTTGTGAACGAAGCCTTTGTTTATATTTGAGATGAAATACTTTAATGTGTATCAAGAAGATTTATCACTGTGGCTCAAATGATTGTGGAATTTATTACTAAGCTATTCAATTTCATATCCTTAATGTATCAAATGCTGTAAAACATTTAAGGGTGTGTAGTCAGAGAATCTTTTTTATTGAAAACAATAATTAAAAAAAACTAAATACTGATCATCCTGCTGTGTCTGTGGTCTGAAATAACTACACATTAACCAGCACGATATAATCATTGATATGTAAAAAAAGAGCTTACATGTTAAAAATCACAACAAACCCACGTGGGAGATACAGGAAGTGACGTCACACATAAACACGGAAACAGACGGTTTTGTCTTTTTCTCCCTTTGCACGTTTACAGGATCTACTTTTATTCTTTTTAGACAATAATACAGTTAGATTTGGGTATTTAGACTCAGTATACTTGAAAATATCTATGAATTTACATGAAGACTTGTTGAAACCCAGGCAGGAGCGTAGGTAATGTCAGACTGTCAGCTGCGTTGTGATTTCACTGATTTATTTAAATACCGGAGTAAAAAATAAATCCTAAAATTATTCAACATTTACTAAATGTCCTAAGATAAAAAAATAAAATTTACTCAAAGCTCTGGACAAAGTGGGACACAGATGACAGCAGCTCCTTCCTCTGGGACAATAAGAAGTTACTGCCAAATTAATCATCTAGTTTTCCGTTTCCCCTCATTTAGACTTGCTATTTCCTTGAAATAAATGCTGTTTCACAATCTGTCAACTTTGAAGCTGCTGTTGCAGCTTTTCCTACTGGCTCTCAAAGCAATCACGCTTAACCAGTAAAGGAAATATGTTGGTTTTTCTTTATTTAATATGTTTCTTTACCCGTGAGGTCAAAGTCCCTTATATTGTTATGTGTCCTCATTTAAAAAGCTGTAGAACCTCAGGTTTTCAGTGTTGTGTCTATAAATATTTTCCTTCACATTCACACCTTATTGTCACATACACGATACAAAAACCCATTTTTCTATTCAGTGACATTTTTACTTACTTTTTTTTTTGCGTTCTACATTGAATGCTTTTCCACAATAACTATTCTACTAATCAGTGTTCAAGGCCTGTAATATAATAATAATAATAATAATAATAATAATAATAATAATAATAATAATAATAATAATAATAATAATAATAAGCTTTATTTGTATAGCACCTTTCCAAACACAGTTACAAGGTGCTTTTACAAAAGCAGAATTAAAAGGCAGAATCCAATAAAATGACAAAAATATAAAAACATAAGAACATAGAAATACAATAAAACATTAGAAAATAATAACATTGGATATTATAGAGTACATTATTAGATGTTAAGCAAAAGCACATTTTAAAAAGTGTGTTTTTAAAAGAGATTTAAAAATGGACAGCGATGTGGCTCGCCTGATCTCCTCCTGTACTGTATAAACCTAATAAACCCCAGGCAGATTAAATACAGTATACATGGTTGTACATTGTGATGCACACGTCATTTTAGTCTGTTTTTCTGAAACAGTCAGTACAATTAAGAATTTTGAAAATAACATTGACCATACTTACATAATTAGAGTGTTATGACACGTGAAAGAACCAATAATGATAGAGAGATTAATTGATAGGGATGAGCAATTAACACAACTTTAATTTTAATTTAAATTGAGGTTCCCCATATTCACAAAAATAACTGAACAGTCTTGTGTTCTGGATGACACGCAGATGCAAGTTACAGCATATTTTATGTTAATTTAAAGATAAATGTACAGTGCTCCAAAGTAGATAATGGTTTTAAATCGTCTCGATTTAACAGTTGACCGAAATAATCGCGATTATGATTTTATTTTCCATAATTAAGAAGCCAAAGTATGCAGTACTATTTGAAAACATAAAATGAGTTATGATAAACTTAAATCAGTCATTTTCTGCAGGTTGAATGGACAATTTTTAACATGTTTAAAGATCAGCTTAGATATCGATACACAAGCTCTCACTTTCAGATAACTTTAACACTTCTGCTGTTCACTGATGCTGGGAATGATGCTGGGAATGATGCTGGGAATGATGCTGGGAATGATACTGATACTGGGAATGATGCTGGGAATGATGCTGGAATGATGCTGGGAATGATGCTGGGAATGATGCTGGGAATGATGGGAATGATGCTGGAAATGATGCTGGGAATGATGGGAATGATGCTGGGAATGATGCTGGGAATAATGCACGATGCTGGGAATGATGCTGGGAATGAATTATGTTGGGAATGATGCTGGGAATGATGCTGGAAATGATGGGAATGATGCTGGAAATGATGCTGGGAATAATGCACGATGCTGGGAATGATGCTGGAAATGATGGGAATGATGCTGGGAATGATGCTGGGAATGATGCTGAAATGATGGGAATGATGCTGGGAATGATACTGGGAATGATACTGGGAATGATACTGGGAATGATACTGGGAATGATACTGGGAATGATGCTGGGAATGATGCTGGGAATGATGCTGGGAATGATGCTGGGAATGAATTATGTTGGGAATGATGCTGGGAATGATGCTGGGAATGATGCTGGGAATGATGCTGGAATGATGCTGGGAATGATACTGGGAATGATGCTGGAATGATGCTGGGAATGATACTAGCCGTTTCTCTCTCAGGCTAGTACGGAGGTGCTGATGCATGCTTTTATCTCATGTCGTTTAGATTATTGTAACGCCCTGCTCTCTGGTCTTCCCAAAAAGAACATGTACAATCTACAATTATTACAGAATTCAGCCGCATGCGTGCTGACGAGGACCAGAGGGCGGGAGCACATTACACCTGTTTTAAAATCGCTGCATTGGCTCCCCGTGCGCTTCAGGATCGATTTTAAGGTTCTTTTACTGGTTTTTAAGTGTCTTAATGGTCTTGGGCCTTCGTATTTGTCTGCACTACTTTTACCCTATCGACCCTCACAGACCCTGAGGTCCTCCGGTGCTGGCCTTTTAACCATACCAAAAGTTAGAACTAGGACACACGGGGAGGCGGCATTCAGTTTTTATGGTCCCCGATTGTGGAACAGCCTCCCGGAGAACCTCAGGAACCTCGAGAACCTCAGGAGAACCTCAGGGCCGCAGAGACTGTTGATGTTTTTAAAAAGAGGCTCAAGCATTAATACATTTTTACATTTAATGATGGGAATGATGCTGGAAATGATGGGAATGATGCTGGGAATGATGCTGATGCTGGGAATGATGCTGGGAATGATACTGGGAATGATACTGGGAATGATGCTGATGCTGGGAATGATACTGGGAATGATACTGGGAATGATACTGGGAATGATGCTGGGAATGATGCTGGGAATGATACTGGGAATGATACTGGGAATGATGCTGGGAATGATGCTGATGCTGGGAATGATGCTGGGAATGATACTGGGAATGATACTGGGAATGATACTGGGAATGATGCTGATGCTGGGAATGATGCTGGGAATGATACTGGGAATGATACTGGGAATGATGCTGGGAATGATACTGGGAATGATACTGGGAATGATACTGGGAATGATGCTGGGAATGATGCTGGGAATGATGCTGGGAATGATACTGGGAATGATGCTGATGCTGGGAATGATACTGGGAATGATACTGGGAATGATGCTGGGAATGATGCTGGGAATGATACTGGGAATGATGCTGATGCTGGGAATGATACTGGGAATGATACTGATACTGGGAATGATACTGGGAATGATACTGGGAATGATACTGGGAATGATACTGGGAATGATGCTGGGAATGACGCTGGGAATGATGCTGGGAATGATGCTGGGAATGATGCTGGGAATGATGGGAATGATGCTGGGAATGATGCTGGGAATGATGCTGGGAACGATACTGGGAATGATGGGAATGATGCTGGGAATTATGCTGGGGATGCTGGGAATGATGCTGGGAATGATACTGGGAATGATGCATGCTGGGAATGATACTGGGAATGATGCTGGGAATGATGCTGGGAATGATGCTGGGAATGATACTGGGAATGATGCATGCTGGGAATGATACTGGGAATGATGCTGGGAATGATACTGGGAATGATGCTGAAAAGTGCTATATAGATAAAGTTTAATTTGATTTGATTTGATCAATATACAAAGCCCAAGGTAACACAATCAGTAATGGAAAGAAAGAGAAATGATCAGTACATCTCTAGTTAATTAGCACGGTGCAGTTGCATCCCTGCGGAGCTGAGGTTTTTAATTTATTCTAGTGTGGTGGAGATCTCAGAGCTGCAGTTCTCACATATCCAGCTCTGGGCCGGGGGCTGCAACGTGAGCTGGCTCGGCCTCTGCAGGACAGCGTAGCCCGAGTAACAGAACAACCCCCTCCCCGTCTCCAGCCGATCCCATCCCTGTCCCACGCAGAGCTGAGACACACACGACCTGGGGCTGGATTC
>NC_084588.1:53885814-53890814 GCF_033807715.1 Cololabis saira | reverse complement strand
AAAGTGGCAGGAATGCCGTGGAACAGAGCAGCTCGCAGCCAAAACATTCTGCCATTGTGCAGCTTGTGTGATTGTTTGTGCAGCTTGTGTGATTGTTTGTGCTGCAGCTCAGACTGTGCAGGAACTGTGAACCCGTGCGCTGTCGTAGCGTGCCATGCCATTGTTTACTAAGTTAGCGTGCATGTGTCTTGTCCCGTATCATGATGGTTGATTTGTGACCCCTTAAGTGGGGCATGCGTGAAAACTCATTTCAGTTTGATTGTTGCTGATTTAGAAACTAATGGAGACTAAACACAGAAATCAAACTTCTGCTTCCTGGATTTTATTTAATATTGTGTCTGTTATAAATCTATAATAAAACCTCATATTCAATTAGATATGTATGTTTTAAATGGCTGTTATCTTTATGACAAGTGCAGTGAACCTCTTGAAATCCAAAGGTGATAAAAGTCTAATAAAAAGGGATTCATTGTTGTAGTTGTGCCGCTGTGACTGCTGTTGATGATGAGACACATCTGCATTATCCGCTCCCAAGTCGGGGATGCAGTTGTAAAATCCACAATCTGTATCTGAGCCTTCCTGATGAGATAAGTTAAAAAAAGCATTTCCTGGAGTCAACATCCAGTCAGGAGGAAGTCTGTTCGGACAGCTCTTTAGCCTCAGCGGGACGACGCTGGAGTCGCTTCACTTTCACGTCCAGGATCAGCGAACAATGGAGGAGTCAGAGGTCACGAAGGTGGCTAATGTATTCTTTGTAATATCCTACAGCGATGCAGTAAAAATGTCCTTCGGTGCGTGGAAAATGAAACATACACAATAGGAAACTAATCCGCCCCCTCCTCCCTCCTGTTTCATTTAATGAGTAAGTCAGTAAGACTCTTAACTTGTCAACCGAGTCTCTGTAATTCCCCGTGTGTCACCACCGCAGATCGTATAGGGAAACTGGAGCTCGGGACCGAACAATGACCCCCCCCCACGTAATATTCCCATAGCGTGCTAACGGCTTGTACCAAAGTTCCTCTTTAGAATATGTGTGTGACTAAAATCAATAAACATTCCCCCTCCCGCCCCGTGTCTCCTCCTAGAGAGAAGTTTCTGCCGCTGTGCCCTCTCCCCCTCTCCCTCCCTCTCTCTCCATCTCCTTGCCCTCCCTCGTTCCTGGCCGGCACAGGAAACCGACGCCCCCTCCCCGACAGGAAGCCCCGTTGTCCCACTGTGCTCGGAAAGGCCAAAGTGATATCAATTGTGGAAGCAATGTTTACCTTTTGAGTTTTTATTTTAATCTCCAGCTCTCAGGCCGGTGGCCAGGGAGCTAATGCCCAAATGGCACGGGGGCCGGAGTCGTGAGCGGCCTGGGCGGGGCCGGTCCGTTCACACGCAACGCCACGCTCCCAACAAGCTGTTTAGGAAACTTCACATATTGTCAGTAGACGATATAAACATACTTCAATCATGCATATTTATTTATAAATGTATCCATCTTTCCCACTTGCTTTCCAAATCTTTTCATTAATTCTTTACAGCAACTCTCAGGTTTATTCTTACAACACAAGACACAGTAATAAACTTCATCCCCCTTTTTGTCGCACTACACAACCCAGTTTTCTTTTGCTTATAGAGGCTCCTTAATCTGGAATTCCTATCAGTTCATTGTTGAATCTTCCTCTTCTATCAAAATGTTTAAGTTAAGACTTAAAAATATTCTGTTAAATCAAGACTCTTAAGGCCCTGACACACCAACCCGACTTCCCCCGCTCCCGGCCGACGGCTGTGTCGGCTCGCGTCGCCTGTGTCGGGCTGGGTCGGCTCTTTGAACACACTGAAAAGACGACACCCGACGGCCTGACTAGCACGTACGTTCTGCACATGCGTGAGAGGTAATTCCCCTCCATACCAGTAGGCAGCGGTTGGTTTAATAGATGAAATCTAACAGTTGCAGCTACGCCTGTAAAGAAATTTGCTCCGAAAATTTCGGGATTTTTGCCTGCCGACTCCGGAGCTGATTTATGGTTCCGCGTTAAATCGACGCAGAGCCTACGCCGTAGGTTACGGCGTAGGGTACGGCGTACGGCGCACGTCGCCGCGTAACCATCGCCGTAGGCTCTGCGTTGGTGTAACGCAGAACCATAAATCAGCCTTTATTCTGGCGAGGTTTGAAAAAGACAAGCGAGTGATTATGTACATTCACTGAGTGAATATTATGAAAGTAAATGTTTTGGGAGAAATCTCAAATAGGTTCTAGAGTGGTCGGCTGTACCCAAAATGAATCACACACACACTCGCCTTTGCTATAAGATATGAATACATTTATTAGCAAAAAAGCAAGCATTACATAGAAGACATCCACAAAACTACCAGTTTGTTAGGGTAAGTGTCGAATTACCCCCCCACAACTCGGCAGTACACACAATATCACTCGTTTGCTAGGATTACGCTACAAGCTATCCCCCGCAAAACAGTGGCAATCATCACACACAGGTGAAAGGGTTAAACAGGCCTTCTTACCTCGACACGGAACTGGAGAGCCAAGGCAGTCCGGTTTTGAATAAGCCAAGGAAAAACCCAACGCCGGGCGTTTTGCCAGTACCCACGGCCGACTCTGGCTATACTTCCGGTTTCCCTGTCTTTTATACCTTTCCCTCAGCACCTTGCGGAGGGGGGGAAAAGGCCTATTCGCCCCCCTGTCCGCAAGCTCTCAAAACAAGTTTCGGCTCCCACGGGACCAAAATCCTGTGCGAAACAGGCTCTTTCTCACAGAAAAACAGGCATTTGCTATGATAAACCGCAGGTGCGCGGCTAACTAAAAACTAAGGCCGTGTTTTGAGAATCTAGGGCATCTTCAGGACACAAAACTTATTTTTTCTCACTTCAGTAAAATATTTATTTCTCGCTACAAATGTAATCAAAACGCATTTTTATGCAGAAACTAACTATTGAACATTAAATTAAATTAAACAAAATATTGATTTTATTCATAAGAAATGTCCGCCATGCTTTTTTTGATTCAGTCCGCAAATGACGACGAAAAGCATTCTGGGAAATTCTGGGAACAGCCAATCACAGAGTGAGCTGTTTGACCGACGGCCGACGCCGATTCGACATGTGGAATCGGCTGAAAAGCTGCCGACGGGCGGCCGACCTGTGGCGACGTGTGGGACACACCGGGGAAACTAACGACAGACGCACCGACGCTCAACGACGGCCCGACGGCCGATTATCGGCTTTGCGTGTCAGGGCCTTTAAACGTTTATTTTACAGTATGTTAGATGTGGATTATTCCACTCATGTTTTAGTTTTTTTGCGTTCCCTGCTCATGTTGTTTGCTTCTTATTGTCTGTTGTTGTAATACCAGTATTATACCAGAATTATTGTTGTTCTTGATTTATTTGTCAATTCTTTTATTTCCTTGGGAAGGTGCTTTTTATAAGCCCATACAGGGTTTCTTAACCTCTCCCGCACATATTACTTTTGTCTGTTGGTTGTTGTTTTTGTTTTTCTCTTTTATGGTGCAAATAAAAAAAGTAAAAAAGTAAAGTAAAGAATCCCCCCGGCCACAAAGAAGGGAAAAGAGGGCGGGCGGTTGCTTATACAAGATCACGGATTCCAGGAATGGTTTCTGAATATCAGCCATTGATCTTCCTGGGAGAGTAGAATGGGAGTGGGTGCTCAAGGGCCCGCCGGAGCACGGGCCGACTCCACCAGACCGGCAGGAACTGGCACTTTTGGATGAGCAGCTGCAAACTATGTCGTTCCCTCGCAAGCGTGCCACCTGTGTCTGTGAAGGGAAATCATATCCAGCTTAGTTTTACTATAAATCCATGATTCAGTGACTATTAAACATGTTGGATTTGTTGATCTTACAGTTCACACATGCTTTGCTTCCAAGTTTGATCACGAACCGGTGTCAGTGTTTGACATTTCCCCCAGTTTGTTTCTGTTTTGTCCCGCCTGTCTTCCATTTGCCCTGATTGTTCACACCTGTGTCTCGTTATCCCCTTGTGTATATCTGGTCTTGTCTTTCCCTTGCTCCTTGTGGTTCCGTACTGTTTCTTTCCTCCATGTGTCCTGCCAAGTTTTTCCTCCAGTTTTTTGATCCCTGTTTCTGTGTTATTGATCCTGCCAAGCAGCGCTTTGGTTTTTGGTCCTTGCCCTTTTTGTGGAATAAACCCTTTTTTTGTTGAACTCCTGCCTCTCGCTCTCCTGCATCTGGGTCCTCACCACACCAGCCCTGACAACCGGCGCCTGCGTGTCTCTTAAAGGGACCTATTACCATCTAATACCTATTTTAAACAGGCCTTGAATGTCTTAAAAACAAGCTTTTGATTTTTTTTGCTAAATAAATTAGAAATTCAGCCTCTGATCCATGTCTTTATCTTCCCATTCTCTAACCTCATTATCTATGCAGGATTCTGAGTGGGCGGGGCTATGATAATGAGGCTCTGTGCTGATTGGCTGCCTGAATGACGCGATACACCGCTATGAAAAAGCTCCGGCCGGCGGAGTTAGTTGTTAGTGGTTTCACGCATCGCTCCGTCGTTCCGTAACTTTGGGGAGCAGAATCTTATTGTCTCGTAGATCCACATCACACTGGACGATCATCCGGGCGGCTGTACAGACACTGCAGAATCTGGTTGTTTCCTCCTTCTCTGAGTTGCTGAGGGGAGACCACTTTATATATGTTAAAGCAAGAAAACAACACTTTATAAATGTTAAAGACAGAAAAAACCACTTTATATATGTTAAAGCAAGAAAAAACACTTTATATATGTTAAAGCAAGAAAAAACCTGTTTTTCATAATAGGTCCCCTTTAAAAAGCTTCGTCTGCAGCCACACATCAGCACTAGTAGATGCATTCGTGTCCTCGTTGGACGGGCAATAAAACCAGCAACAAATCAGTGTCATCAATTCATTAATGCACAAACATTGCTGCTTTGCTCTCATCACACTGCAAAAACAGCCCTGCTAGAAATAAGCCTAATATTCCTAAATCTGGTCAAAT